>NW_019416388.1:639395-734020 GCF_000390285.2 Anoplophora glabripennis | reverse complement strand
GCTTTTTGAAAAATCCGAATCCGTCAATTAGGAGAGCTCTGGCGCTTGTTTAAACATTGGTCGAATTTTTGTACTATAATTTTGTATTTTTGTAATATAATGAGTTAATTTCTCATTTGCTTATATTTTAAACAGTAAATAATATTTGAATTATACTTTAATCACAAAAGGAATGATGATTAAATTAATAATTAATTAATTTATTACTAATTTTCGACATATTTTGAAAATAATTGTTGTTTAAACAATTTTAGAATATTTAAATAAATTTGTTTTTGATCTTTGATAAACGGTATATAAGTTTATGCACCTACCTTTGATACAATAAAAAAATAAAGTTGATAATTAAAGGTAGTTTAACGATAAATAAATTATCGGACTGTTGAAAGTCTAATAATTATTAACGATAGACGTTTGAAAATACGCTGATTGTTTTTTTTTATTGGTGGGCCTTGGTTTTAAAAAAAATCATCAAAATCGGACCTCTAGAAGCTGAGATATTAAAAATTTTTAAGCGCGTCGCGGTTTTGAAGTCGCCGATTCAATTTCGAGCAGGCCGAAACGGCCGCGCTCTCTGTTTCCCGCACCACCACCTCCCGTATGATTTTCTTGAATTTCTCGCTTGCATAAATAACTTTAAACGCGTTTTAAAGTAGGTTGCCAATGAAGAAAAGTATTGCAGACTTAGATCTGGTAAGTATTCGGAATACCAAAGGTATTTCTGGAAAAATTAGCCCGGATGTCTCAGTACATTTAGTGTAAATGACAGTTAACTTTGATCGGCTATAACTACGTAACTAATTGACCAATCGATTTGTTTTTTTTTAAAGCGTCTTTCTAATAACTTTTAGAACCTGCTTTAAAAAATTTGATTTGATTGAATATTCAGTTATTCTAATTGTTTATAAGTACAAAAATTCGACCAATGTTTAAACAAGCGGCAGAGCTTTTTTAATTGATGGATTCGAATTTTTCAAAAAGCGTTTGAAAGCTCGAGAGCCCTTCTATATGTGATTAAATGTCCAAGTACACTGAGAAAAACCATCCAATTACTACTATGGTGTTGCGGGTATCTTGACCTTGAGTATTACCCAGTAAAATAAGATTTCTACACATGTATACTTATGATAAATAATTACATCACTTACGTCATTTATTGATTTGAATTTTAAAATTTACTTCCATTAAGTCATTGGATTACTTGTTATTATGCAGCTAATTGTGATTGGTAAATAAGATTATTGAAACTTAATGTCACAACTCAATGTACTACTGTATGCATTGGAAAATTGTAGGGCACCGAGGGGGGCATTGAAAGGTCCATATTACAACTTCCGGTCTATATCGGAAGTGGTGTTTCAGACCGGATGTTGATTTTTTTTAAATGAAAACACCCATTTTTACCACAGATTTCGATAGAAAACCGAACAAACTTTTTGTTCTTATTATTTTTTCGATTTAACCCATATTTTGTCCATAAAATGGACATAAAAAAACGAAAAAAACAATAATCTTGAGACAACGGACTACCTTGTTGGGATAATTTAAAAAAAATGTTTTATACAAAAGTTGTGGGATGAAAAGGGGCTATCTTGACATGACCTTGAAAATGGCCTTGACTTTGACTTCTAGGACGTTTGAACATCAAATTCAAAATTTTAAATGCGACCCTCTTTTTGACTTCGGAAATTACAAGACCGGGAAGTTTTACAATAAGATATGAACTTCAAGAACAAGATCAGATATCAACGTAGTTATTTCTGGATAGTGCTAAAAGTAGTTAATAATTTTACAGTTTTTCGACCTTAAAATGACCTTTGGTTTTCAAAAACTTAAATATCCTGTAACTTACAAATGAAATAATTTTGGTCTACGCGGCATATGTGACTCAACTACATATTTTATTTAAATAATTATTTTAATACACCCTGTATAATACAATCTATTTAAAAACTAGGTTTCTTATGTACTACACCAAAAGTATTTTTAAAATTTATGGTTTTATGGAAATGGAAAATTTGTCATTTATACAAAGTGATTCATAACTTATCCGAAAAAAATTGGGAACAGATGTGGCATGAAAAATGGAGTCAGTATGATATAAAAAATTTTTTGTAAAATCCTTATAGTTTCCGAGAAAAAAATTATTAAAGTTAGTAGTATTTAAAACTCTTACATCGCTAAACTACTGTAGCGTTGTGCGCTCTATGCAATTTGCTCTCTTCACGTGGCCCTAGGCGATTCCGAATACTGAAATCCGATTTTAGTAGGTATTATATTAATTTTCAAGTGTCAAAAATGGTTTACGTGTATAGCAACTCCGAGTTGATGGATATTTTTTAGTTTATGGTAAAGCAAGACAACATTTGTGTTATGGTGAAGTATTTGTGTTATGGTGAAGCAAGACAACATTTATGTTAGTTCATAGAAACTGGGTACGACGGGTGTGTTTACACGTCTATGGATAAATTTTGAACAGTTGTTGTAACATCGGGTATGTTAAATTACTTTATTAAATCAAACCACAAATTAATTTTATTAATTAATAATAACAATAGCGGCAAAAATAGTTGAATTTACTGAAAATAGGTGTTACAAAATTTTATTTATTTCTTTCCTTAAGAAATTTTTTTTTTAATTTTTTGTTCGTTAATTTTTTATTGCACTTTGCCGTTGTGCCGGTCTACGACTGCATGCTTTGCCTTGCGCAAGGTCAGATTTTACACTGGACCAGTTTTCAGTGCCGTGCAGAAGTGTATTTTTAAATCATTTTTGCCCTTTTTGATTTTTTTACAAAATTGTATTCGTAATAGTCCCCTGTACATTCAAAATTTTTTTTCTGTTTCACCCTGTATTTAAATATTACGGTTTCTTTAAAATTTTAATTATGAAATTTGATTATGAATTCTTTTATCATTTTTCGTCTTTTATCAAAATTACACCGCTATTAACCTGTAATATCAATTTTTATGTTTATCTCGTTATTTTTGCATCGGTTACTTGACTTTAGCATCATTTTGCTTACTGACCAATTTAGATTTTTTTTATTAGTACCGGTGGAGCAGATTTTAACAGTAAAACAGTAATTGTAAGAATAATACATCAACGACATAATTAAAACAGTTAACATTTACTTTTATTTGCGTTATATACTACCAATATATCTATAAAATATAGATATTGTCACAACCACCTAAGCGAAACTTTTCTAACAGTTGCGTCTTGACCCTAGTTACCATCCGACGCAGCCTTAAGTCTGGTAGCCCCAGGCCACTTAGCTAATGGACCGTCCCACGGGACCGGTTCGCTGATGAAGTACGAACCCAGCGGATAGATACTTGTCGTATAAATTCCCTTTGATGTCGGAGCTCAATAAGTCGAATAGGAGTTCGAAGATTAAGGGCCGCCCTTTGGCCTTATGCCAAGAATTATTGTTAAGAATTTATTGAAGGGTGGGTTCGTTAGGTTGGCAATTTGTAGCGGAAAGGTATTTAGCGAAAGTATACATGAAACGCCGAAAGAAATGTTTACAGGATGTTTTACGAAGTCCAGCAAATAACCAGTTAATTCTGAAGCTGAAATAAAACGTTTTGAATTACGCATTCAGTTTTTAATCATAATATGCACTCTTTAGGAAAACAAGTTGAAAAAATGTTTGTGTCAAAAATAATAGATGCCAAACGTTGACTGAACCGATGACATTATAGTTTTTATTTAGAAAAAAAAAAACACTATTTACTAATTTTAGTGTAATTATTTATTACAATTTGAGTTTTGTGTTAGATCACTTGTTACGTACTATTTCATAGTTTATTATATTACAATATAATTTTTATTTAGTCGATATGTAACACAAGTTACTTTTTAATATGTTTGTTTACTCTATTCTATAAACAATTAACTTTATTTATACATTACATATGAAATATTTGTCAAGCTTGTAAAATCTATTGAATATACAGGGTGTTCCGAAATTCATGCAACAAAATTTGGTCACAGATTCTTAAGACAAATTTAGGGAACCCGTATTTTGTATTTTTGCCAAGTGGCCCTCTCTTTAAGAGTTACAGCCCCCTGAAGTCCGCCCCTAAGAATAATCTTTTTTTATATTTGAGAATCCTGTTGTACGAGAATCACTAAATTTGGTACACAGGGGTTTATGACATGTAGAATCTGATGGTGCTACGTTTTTTGGCGGGGAACCCCTTAAGACAATTTTTCGTGAGCCCCCTTGTTTTTGAAGCCAAAAAAATTTGGTCGCATATTTAAATTTCTAAATAATTATCAGTCCACTAGAAAGCCATTAAATTTAGAAACTTTTTGTCTCTATATTTTTTTCGTAAAACGCAATGTTTTCGAGAAAAATGTCAAAATGTGATCGAATGCATTTTTCTCAAAAACATTGCGTTTTGCAAAACAAATATCAAGAGACAAAAAAGTTTCTAAATTCCATGGCTTTCTAGATAACTACTAATTTAAAAAAAATCAAATTTTCGACCAAATTTTTCTGGTTCTAAAGACAAGGGGGCTCACGAAAAAGTGTCTTAAGGGGGTTTCTCGACAAAAAGCGTAGCACTGTGAGATTCCACATGTCATAAAACCCCTGTGTACCAAATTTAGTGATTCTCGTACAACATGGTTTTGAGATATAAAAAAGAATTCTTAGGGGCAGATTTCAGGGGGTTGTAACCTGAAAGAGAGGACCAGTTGGCAAAAAGAAAAAATACGGGTCCCCTAAATTTGTCTTAAGAATCTATGAACAAATTTTGTTGCATGAATTTCGGGACACCCTGTATTTGCATATTTTTCTGGAAGGCGGGTACAGTTGGGATTTTCATATCGATGGGTAAAGTATTAAACAGTCTATGTCCTATTATAACGGTTTTAAAGCTTATTAAATTACGATGGGTTTTAAGGTTATGCCGTGGCCCATATACCAGTTAGAGACTTATAATGCACTTCCTAGGTTGAGCTAGGAATCTTTAACCTGCCCTTGCTATCACGGACTAGGGTCGGTATTGTGCAAAACCGTACTTATCTTATCAACTTCGACGTCACCTGTTACATGGGTGTTGCACAATAATGAAAACGTAATATTGACCGTTGTAGAAGGAAGCGCAAAAATAAACGCTTAGGGGGGGAATTCTGGAAGGAAGCCTAAATAGTTGAAGATAGGCAGTTGAAGTGAAAACAGTGTGCAGTAGGTAGCAAGACGATCGGCGGGTAGTGTGTCAAATATAGTGAAAAATTAAGTGTTTAACCGGTATTAGTTAGCAGCCTTCATTATCTTACGCTCAGGGGCGTATATTTTTCTAAGGTAAAATTGTTACAATTATTATTATAGATTGCTCATTATTTATTATATGTTAAAATGAATATACATTGTTGTGACTGTCCGGATATTGCAAAAACAACTTCTTTGTTTCACATTTAACTTGTTTTATCATAATTACGTTGTTCGAAAAACAAATAAGAAAACATTTCTTGTGCTCACTTTATGTCAAGACGCCTTGTTGAATTCACTAACATTTTCGCCCGTGAGGAACGAATCTGAAAAAAAAGAATAATTAAATACAAAAAAAGAATTGCTAAACAGATCTTCCGAAATCTCAACTCATAGCTGGACTGCCTCCCGTACTCCAGTACCTTCCGGCCCTGCCGGCTAACTAACACCAAACCTCTTCAGTTTTACTTGGAAGTGTGAATGTCTAATTCGAATGAGGTGACATTTAGTGACACATTAAATGAGTCAGGTCTTATCATTAGCAAAGGTTCTTAATGTATGCCTTTGTTAGCGGTTGTTTTGTATTTATATTTGGGTGGTTAGAGCAACGATCGTGGGTTTCTCTGCCATGCTCTTTCCCCACAGGAGCTCTAGGTGAGCCTGGCACTCTCATTTTATGTTAAATGGTTGTTAATGTTTTTGTTGTTCTTTCTATTTGTCACATGTTTAATTTGAAGACTGTTGTAATTAAATAATAAAGTTAGGTGTATTTACTCTGCTTTTGTTTTATAACATTAAAACATACTTCCCCTCTTTAAAGTTAGTAGCCAGCCATTGGTCAATTAAAAAAATAGATATATACAACGTAGGTATTCCTTATGACGATCACATATTTCTGGCCACAACTACGTATATATTTTTTTCGATAGAACCTGGGGTTGTTATACTACAGTATATTTGTAATGCAGGAAATAATCAAGATACTAACTAAACCACGGCGTAAACATCTAGGTTTACGCCGTGGAGTCCGAGGCATAGTCTCGCGTACTTCCTCAGTAACGTCATTGCCGTTACTCCAAGTCCACACAGAGTCTTGCGTACGTCACGGATGACATCGGTACTTCTGTACACCCTCTAATCCTATAGAGTACTTGAAGGTTAACAGCGCATCCCTGGTGCCTCTGTGGCATATACCCCATGCCATGTGAAAGCAGGAAGGATTATGTAGATACAACAAAGAGATCGGTTATTACAAGAAGGTAGTTTTGGGTTAACCTGCTTAAGAAATCAGTCATCGCCTATCCTGCGATGACATAAGATGACAAACATGCGACAAATTTACTACTAAGGTAGTAATTAATACTTAGTAGTAAAGTAGTAGTAGTAAAGTAGTAGTAGTAATTTAATACTAAGGTACTTATGAGGACGACAGAATTTTATATCCCAGAGAAACGGGATCAAACAACGTCCAAATAATATAAATTGTGATAAAGGCTTTTAGATGAGCAGAACCTGGTTAACTATTCTAAAGAAAAAGCAACGGCAGGAGTGGAGAAAACATGATACACCACTGCGCAGATCTGAAAGCATACGCAACGGCACCGATGATAATAGGAACAGCTGTACACGTCATCGGTGACGCGCACGGGACCTCCCATACACTATATTACGCAGGTCTGGAGGACAGATAGCAGCAATGATGATACTGGGGAAGAGTAAATCACGACCCCAATCTTACCACGTAGTCCTAGATGCGCGCGCAGTAGCACCAGCATCATAATATACCGATGTCGAAATCTCAAACAGCCTTAGTCGCAGTCGCACTCTTTAGCAGTCACCATTGAAGATGCATACAGTTAAGAACGGGGAAAGATCTGGAAGGATTTGGACTTCCCGAGGTCACTAAAAATCTCTCAGAAGGTCATCAATATCTGAGGAACGGTTCCGTCCGTAACGTCTTAAAACCAACCAGAACCAGCAGGCTTGGGGGTTCTACTAGCGAATCCGCCACCACAGAGAACATCGAGAGCAGGTCATAGATTCCCAATTAAAGCAATGGTAGTTCATTAGACATGTAACTCACAGCGACCAGGTACATAGGTAGGTCATAATAATCCAAAAAATCATGATACATTAAGTAAGTTCCAATATCTAAAATCAACTAGATATAACTATTAATTTATTAGTACATCAAAAATATCATTCTGGGAAAATCTTTTTAAATCTATTTAAAATTAAATAATATATACAAAGTTCATATATTAATATTGATGGCAGATCCTATAATTTTAAAAATATTCCTAGATATATGGCGCGTTAACCAACGTCCTAATTACTTGTCTTTTTTTTTGTGATCTGAAAATTTATTGTGACATGGTGGATTTACTCCAAAAACAAAATCCATATCGGATCCGTGACTCAAGTCCTGTATAATATAGATTAAGCAATTGCTCACGCTTCAGAACAGGTCTGATACTTTTAAACTGAAATATAATGGAATTTATATTGGAAATTAAATTTTAGATTTAGGTAAGAATTTTGTTTTATCTGAATAAATGTCTATATTACTACATAGGTAATTTTGTTTATTATAAAACCTCATCGAAAACATTTCTTTGTATTGAAATAAAGACTCTTCGTTTGAAACCATACCATCAAGTTATTCATTACATCACCTACATTATAATAAATTTCTTATTGGGTCGAGTTAAGCAGTGCGATTATTTTAAACACAATTATATAAAAAAACTACTTAACGTAGCTTAACCTAGCCTCCTCTAGGTATATACCTAACATGAAGTTAAAGCAAATTAAGTTGTTTTATTTTAATTTAATTAAACGGAATTAAACCAAACCGATTTTTTTTCCTATGTGTATCCCCTGAATATGAAAGTTCATATCAAATTGATGGTTAGGTAGGTATAATAAAAAATGTTGAAGCGTTCATTGATACAATTTATAAATTTCTTGTTTTCTCTATAGATAATGGCTATTTGACTCTATTTTTTTGTATTTTGTCAACCCACAATGACCAGTTTTTAATATATTTTATTAATTTTTCTACAAAGTATATATTAATGTTTTGAATAATAAGTATGATATAGTATGACGGCGACAAATTTAAGACCACTTTTTATCACATTGTGATAAGATGACACCAACACTTAGAAACCGGGGATTCAACGACGAGGTGGCCGAGTGGTTAAGGCGTTGGACTGCTAATCCAATGGGCTCTGCCCGCGTGGGTTCGAATCCCATCCTCGTCGGTTCGTTTTTTACCTTCTTTTTTAGATTATTAATTAATTCCAATACGGTGAAAATATATTAGGAACGGTGATAGCCATGCCATGCCGTTGCGGGTTGGAATATCGTGAGTGCGATATATGAATGAAAAGTTTTATCTACAAGGACTACTCAAGCAAATATTGCCACATTTATATTTTTGATCAGATAAACTACAGGTGTAAGAATTATAAAAAATACATGGTGTTATATTTTTAGAAATATAACTAAAAGTCGCATAAGCAATGTTCAACTGGTCATTTAATGAATTTTTTAAGTTTCCTAGGAACATTACCGTGACGATTTTCTGCGAAAAACCCTGCACTTTAAGGTTATTAATTCCAAATGTCACTCCAGTTATAACTATCAATAAAAGCATTTTATGACAACATTAAATTTTATAAATGATGTTCTTAACAAACTGTTGTTTTTTAATGGAAATCCCTGTATATTACTTCATATTTGAATAGAACGTTTCTCGGGATTACTGTGATATTAAAGAAATTTTAGATTATTCAAAATTAATCCTACGTCTAATGACAAAAAAGATGTGGCCATTAGAACATGCCACATCACACTTGTGGCATGTTTGTGGCATACTTCTCATTAGAGGTATATCCATTAATCCTCATATAATTGCAATACCGTAAAAGCTTTCTATTGAAATAATATGCAGGGTGTTGTATTCAAAGAAATCAAGATGTTTAATTTGTAAATCACTAAAAAACAACTTTGTATACCATTTAGTATCAGCATATAATTCTTCTAGTTGATAGGTGCACATTTTATTATTTCACATGAACGGCAAGTAAGGTACTATTAAATGTATTCATTCTTATTATTAGTAATTAATTAAATTTATAATATTAAATGACAATTTTGAAGAAAATTTGTTATTAAATTCAAAAAATACTAATTACTTTAATATTATTCTCAAAATGTCTGCCTCCTGCCTGAAGGCAAGCACGAAGTCTTCTTCTAAAATTGTAGTCCACTCGATTCAAAATTTCAATGTTATTGTGAAGTTTATTGACAGTATTTCGTACACGAAATTGTTCTGGCATAGAATAAACTAGGCCTTTAAGGTGACTCCAAAGGTGAAAATCACACAAATTAAGATCAGGAGAACGCGATGATCAAGCAATTGGTGCATTTTGGTCACAACCTATCCATCTTCTGGGAAAATTTTGGTTCAACTACTGGCGTACAGTTAAAGTGTAGTGTGCTGGGGCACCATCGTGCATGAACCACATATTTTGCCTTGCCTGCAGTGGAACTTCATCAAGAAGATCGTTTAAATTGTTTCATAAAAAATTGAGACAATTTTCTCCTCCTAGGCCCTAAGCGGAGAGTACGGCTTATATTGGGGTGTATTCATCATCAGGTCGCGCACTTCACTCATAACGTTCCTATCGAGAGCAGTAACAAAGTAATTAAATTTTGTCTCTTCACTGGTCACTTACTTGTGTCCGAAGTAACTGTCGAATACTTTTGTCCACTTCCTGAAATATCACGTCGGTGTCACCACTTGAGGGATGTTTTGGGTGTGCAGCAAAATGAAACTCTCTGAACAGTAAATAAAAGGTATTTTTTTATTGAAAAAAAAATGTGCAGTGAACAGAAATGTCGGGGTAAGCTCGCAGGTATCAGTATGCAGTTCCTCGCGCCAATCTACCGTGATATTAAAAATACCATGTCTTGTAAAAGTTGCTTCGTCAGTAAATAATACAAAATTAGAAAAAATACGATTTCTTTTTAACATTTGCAACATTCCTGTGCAAAAAGTAATTCTTCTAGGAAAGTCTTCAGGCAGCAACTCTTGTACTTTTTGAATATGGTATGGCTTTAACTGTTGCTCTCGTAACACTCGTCAGACCACAGATAGGTGATACATTGCCTTGTAGTCGTCGAGAAAGTCTTGTGGAAACTGTAGAATTTTCCTCGACAATATTTAAAATCATTCAATATTCCTAAAAGTTTCTGTGTGGCACACGACGATTTGGAAATTTGTCAGGCCAGGAAAAAGAGCTGAGAAATGACCATTTCGCGACTTTTTGTTTCGGCGAGCTGAATTTATCATTATAGATACTAAATTTGCAAACTGGATTTTTTTTTTATTTTTTAGCCTTAGTTGCAAAATGAAATATACGACGCACGCGCGTGATGTAATTATATTATTACATATTCGGAAAGCTTATGAAAAGAGTATTAAGTTAAAAAAAAATCGTCAAGATTCGTTGAAAAACAATGAAGTTACAGACTGTCAAATATATTATTTTCAAGCGAATTTCGCTTTTTAACGGCAGGACTATGAATATTATCGTCATTTTCTTCGGACTCGCTGTCGTTCGCTTCCCCCACCCTTCCGCCGCGCCACGGCTCGACGAAAATTCAAGCGACCCACTGACTTTTAACAATATTTCTTATGCACTTAACATACTTCCACAAATAAAATATTTTTATCTGGGAAAATACTCGGATTGCCGGTTATGACAGTATTTTTTTTTGCCGCTATCAATCTAATTTGTTTAACAATAGGCCGTCAGCTTTGACAGTCTGTAACTCTGTTGTTTTTCAACGAATCTTGACGATTTATTTTTTCACTTNAAAAAAAATCGTCAAGATTCGTTGAAAAACAATGAAGTTACAGACTGTCAAATATATTATTTTCAAGCGAATTTCGCTTTTTAACGGCAGGACTATGAATATTATCGTCATTTTCTTCGGACTCGCTGTCGTTCGCTTCCCCCACCCTTCCGCCGCGCCACGGCTCGACGAAAATTCAAGCGACCCACTGACTTTTAACAATATTTCTTATGCACTTAACATACTTCCACAAATAAAATATTTTTATCTGGGAAAATACTCGGATTGCCGGTTATGACAGTATTTTTTTTTGCCGCTATCAATCTAATTTGTTTAACAATAGGCCGTCAGCTTTGACAGTCTGTAACTCTGTTGTTTTTCAACGAATCTTGACGATTTATTTTTTCACTTAAAGCTCTTTTCATAAGCTTCCCGAATATGTAATAATATATAACTATATCACGTGCGTGCGTCGTATATTTCATTTTACAACAAAGGCTAAAAAATATAAAAAAATTCCAGGTTGCAAATTTGAAATTTAGAAAAAAAAAATGATAGATTTCAATGTATTATTATGAAATCTACCATGAAAAAAAATCAGTGCGATTGTGGAAGATGCTCGGGATCGTCCAGACTAATAAGTAGTTAATTTGTTTATAAGGCCATAACTTGTAAACTATTCAACTTACCGATTCCAGATTTCGTGTGAGTTATTAGTTATTATACGGAATGGGAGGATGCGATGCCAACATGTTCGGATAATAATAACGCAGTTTATAAATGTTTAATTCAAGTCATAAATAAACTTCCTCTGTTTATAACTTCTGATCTAATCGATATTTTTTTATGCTCGGGGCTAGTTTTGTACGTCTTTTAAAGACGAAAAAAAAAGTACTAGACTTTTTTCTCGTGGAAATGAACGGAAAAAAGTTATAAGCGAAAAACTTGAATTTATGTAAAAATTATACAATTAGACACCCTGTAAACAATCTTTCCCCCATTTTTATGATATTTTCAGCTTACCGAAACAAAAAATCGCGTCCAACTCTATATTTCTTGGCCTAATATACCGTCTAACAGCAGCCCTCGAATTACCGTAACATTCATGTCAGTCTGTTCGGCAAAAGTAAAATTCGCCATAAATTAGAACATTTGAACAAGTATGATGTTTTAAGTAAACTAACACTCTTAATTATCAACACTACTGCCAGTATGGCATTTCAATAGTTTTAATAAGATTGTTTTAAACAGCCTACTTGAAAAATACTTAATAAAATTTAATGCAGTGTGCCGAATCCGATACAATTATCTCGTTTAATGTTAATCGTATTAAAAATCGTATTCAAAAGAAAAAACATTTTATAATTAAATTATCTGTCCAATGATGCTGCATAAGCCTTCAAAATATGGAGTATACAAAATACAGGGTGAAACAAAGAGCGACTACCCCTACATTACTCCCATGTCATCAATGCATTTTATTGATACTCACTTCAAAACATGGCTATTTATGGTCGTGTGCCAAATTTGAAAAAAATATCTTCAGACATTTAGGAGAAATTTGGATTTTTCCTTATTTTGTTTCAATTTTAAGGGGCTGTAACTCGTTAGGGGTGCATTTTGGTATGTAGGTAAATTAGTTCAAACAGTCTATATTGACCTCTAGTTTCTGCCTTATAAGGTTGGCTACATATTTTAGAATCACCCTGTATTTAATTACATGTGGCGCATATTAGAAACAAGATTTTTCTTTCTAGTTCAACAACATATTTATAACATAATATACATATCCGATAAAGACTTACTAAAAAAGTATATCAATACGTTTTCAACCCCCTTAAATTTCCCCCCGTCACTGCACCAAGAGCGAAAATTGATAGCGGGGAACGTTTCCGGCTTCCTTAAATATAAGGCATGGCCAGTTTGGTCTAAATTAAAAGGAAGTTTTTAATTTCCAGCCTCCACCAAATGACACGCTTAATTTCCAACCGCCAGACATTAATTCTTGGACGCGGCTACTCCATTAACATTTTTTCGTGTCATTTATTTTTTTCGCAAGGCCCGTTTTGAATGCGTTAAGTGCGTTTTAACATCAGAATTCAGATGTTATAGGAATTATTTATGGCCACTGCCTGATTTTTATCGTGCCAAGGTCCTTCATGACTGCCTCCCACTGAGATCGGATATACCGGATTAGCCTGTTTATAACATACACAGAACTTCCTAAATTTTAACACCATTTTGGTGAATAGTCTATCTCTTAGTTAAATACATAAATCAAAAGTTTCCACTAATTCCCAAGTCTGAGTGGGCATTTTATATTTTGCTGTAAATAAAATATATTTTCATAACCTGGCATTTAAAAAATTACTAAATGTATGTAAAAAGGGACCTAGATCAAATTTTAATAGAGATTACTAGATCTATTATAAAGTTACAGTTACATTTTATACTAAAATATAATCTTATTTATCTAATTTTTTGTCAATCGTTGTTCTTAAAAAATTGGCAATTAACATTCACAATGAGTAAATCCAAATCAAATAAATTCAGTATATGTTATTACCTATCTGCGGTGTAATTATGTAAATGAAACAACATCTGCTACCAGATAATATCGTAGTCAAAAAATTAATAATTAGAATAAATATGCTTTATTTCCAACGTTGCTTTATTTGCGAGGTACGAGTATTTAAAATGAGATTAAAGAAAATATTTTTATATCTGCGAGCCATTGAACCAACTATTATCATCAGATTGGGCATGAGGTATATGTAAAATTTCAATTGGATGGGTGACGTGTTGTTATTATAACCAGACTCCTTAACAAAACAAAATATTACGTCACTAGTCAACAGTTTTTGAAAATTGTTTATTAAGTATATATATATTTTTGTTTCTTTTGTAATTATGAAGTTTAAATTTTTTTAGTAAATTAATCTGCAAAAGTATTGTATATAATATTAGCCAGAGGCGTATCATTTTTTATGTTGAAAAAGGTCTGATTATGAAAATAGTTCGTTACCGAAACTACTTATGGACCTAAATTTAGTTAATGGTAGAATCATACAATTTATTCGTTAAATTCCAACTTAATACTCAGTAACTCTTAAATGAAGTAACTTTCGTTGTTATCACGTTTCTGTCATAATATTATCTAATAGCATCTATCTCTACATTTAAATACACCATCTAAGAATGCAATATTTATAGTCAATAAATAGGAATTTTTTTATCATATTTCACTGTCATCAATTCTCTTAAATTAACATTGTGAGGTAATTATGACGTGTTTATAGGTATAGTGCGGTTGCATCGGTACTGTAGAAAAGTTCNATGATGTTTTAAGTAAACTAACACACTTAATTATCAACACTACTGTCAGTATGACATTTCAATAGTTTTAATAAGATTGTTTTAAACAGCCTACCTGAAAAATACTTAATAAAATTAAATGCAGTGTGATGAATCCGATCCAATTATCTCGTTTAATGTTAATCGTATTAAAAATCGTATTCAAAAGAAAAAACATTTTAGAATTAAATTATCTGTCCAATGATGCTGCATAAGCCTTCAAAATATGGAGTATACAAAATACAGGGTGAAACAAAGAGCGACTACCCCTACATTACTCCCATGTCATCAATGCATTTTATTGATACTCACTTCAAAACATGGCTATTTATGGTCGTGTGCCAAATTTGAAAAAAATATCTTCAGACATTTAGGAGAAATTTGGATTTTTCCTTATTTTGTTTCAATTTTAAGGGGCTGTAACTCGTTAGGGGTGCATTTTGGTATGTAGGTAAATTAGTTCAAACAGTCTATATTGACCTCTAGTTTCTGCCTTATAAGGTTGGCTACATATTTTGGAATCACTCTGTATTTAATTACATGTGGCGTATATTAGAAACAATTCTGAATAATTTTCCAAATTAAGAGTCGCCTATAAGTTTTTTCTTTCTAGTTCAACAACATATTTATAACATAATATACATATCCGATAAAGACTTACTAAAAAAGTATATCAATACATTTTAAACCCCCTTAAATTTCCCCCCGTCTCTGCACCAAGAGCGAAAATTGATAGCCCTCGAATTACCGTAACATTCATGTCAGTCTGTTCGGCAAAAGTAAAATTCGCCATTTTTTAATAAATTAGAACATTTGAACAAGTATGATGTTTTAAGTAAACTAACACACTTAATTATCAACACTACTGTCAGTATGACATTTCAATAGTTTTAATAAGATTGTTTTAAACAGCCTACCTGAAAAATACTTAATAAAATTAAATGCAGTGTGATGAATCCGATCCAATTATCTCGTTTAATGTTAATCGTATTAAAAATCGTATTCAAAAGAAAAAACATTTTAGAATTAAATTATCTGTCCAATGATGCTGCATAAGCCATCAAAATATGGAGTATAAAAAATACAGGGTGAAACAAAGAGCGACTACCCCTACATTACTCCCATGTCATCAATGCATCTTATTGATACTCACTTCAAAACATGGCTATTTATGGTCGTGTGCCAAATTTGAAAAAAATATCTTCAGACATTTAGGAGAAATTTGGATTTTTCCTTATTTTGTTTCAATTTTAAGGGGCTGTAACTCGTTAGGGGTGCATTTTGGTATGTAGGTAAATTAGTTCAAACAGTCTATATTGACCTCTAGTTTCTGCCTTATAAGGTTGGCTACATATTTTAGAATCACCCTGTATTTAATTACATGTGGCGCATATTAGAAACAAGATTTTTCTTTCTAGTTCAACAACATATTTATAACATAATATACATATCCGATAAAGACTTACTAAAAAAGTATATCAATACGTTTTCAACCCCCTTAAATTTCCCCCCGTCACTGCACCAAGAGCGAAAATTGATAGCGGGGAACGTTTCCGGCTTCCTTANTACCTGCACGGGTGCCCTAGGGGGGCAAAGTCCTAGGTGGGGCAAAGCCCTAGGTGGGGACAAAGACCTAGATGACTACATTTTGAATTTCCCGCCATTTTTTCCTGCCAAAATGCTGCGCTCTGATTGGCTGGCGGGGAAGGGGAGGAGGAAGGGAAAAGGTGGAGGAGTGGGGGTAAAATTGGTCAAAAATGACCAGGATGAACCTTCATAAGAAAAAGCATGGGATTTTGGCTCCGTATGAAGGTAGCCTATCTACTGACGTTCAGATAAACTTCACAGTTACGCCGTTGTACTGCAGTTGGTACAGCAGAAGCTAGAAGCGTTTTAGCATTTACCAATCCGTTGCCACCAATAATACAAGGACCAATCAGACAACAACATTTTTGACAGAACACCGCAAAACATACAATACAGTAAATACTAGTAAACATCTATCTATAATATTTACACCATACAAGTACAATGCAACAGTACAACTGCAGTGCCATTGCACTAACGTTTATCTGAACGTTGCTTTACTAAGTTAGCAGTACCAGTGGTAGTAGTAGTGTATTTTACTCGAAACGAAACTCGAGTGCAGATACTGCATTCTATTGACAAATCATAAGCTGAATTATTTTTGTAACTTTCGGAATCATAGACACAATTGTGCACGTGTCTTTGCAGGTGTAAGAAAAATAGTTCTACCGAGCATCCCACTGTTTTGAGCTGAGCCTTAGTTTATATGTTCTTCAGATTTAATGCTTTGACCTCAAAATTTCATTTAAATTCTCTCATTCTTTTAGAAGATATTCAGAGGCATAACATTTATTTTCAAAGCTTCAATTTTCTGTATCTCGAAAACAAAGGCTTCAAACCAAAGTAATAGTTTTGATAAATCTATATTTTTATTGCAATAATCATACGAGGTTAAAAAAGGCTCAAAGAATAACGATCTTTAGGAAATTGTCAAAACTAAATGCTTAAAGCTGTTACAAAACTTCTTACTTCTTATGAAGAATTTACTATATCAGCTCTGTGCAAGCCATGTTGGGAAAAAAAAAATTCGAAAGCAACCTTTTCTTTTTAATAGTGAATCGAATGGTATAAAAAATTGATATAGTGTTGCTAAATTATTAAAATTTACAGTTCAAAAATTGTTACAACTTTGTTATTAAAAATAAAAATTATATCTATTTTTCTGAAAAGTTTATATTTTTTAGAGTAGATTGAGAAAAAAAAATTAAAGTTCAATCATTTTTCTGCTTGTTATGATTTTTTTAAATTTCTCATGTCGTCCCTAAACTTCTAACCTCCCTGACTCTGTTAATTTTAATAGTAGAAGAAAAAGACAATAGATCATTTTCATGTACAATTCTACGCTCTGCAATTTTTATAAGAATGGTTTTACCCCTTTTGGGTTATCTTGAAAAAACACTTTATTATATTTTTTACCACCCCTGGCCGGTAGTTGAAAAAAGATTACAGACACTTATTGTTTTTAAAAGACAAATAATTTTTTTATGTCATTCATACAATGAAAAAATATATCAAGTCGACCTTCATACTTCTGGTAATTGGAAATCATTTGATATAGGGGAGATGCTATTAGTAAGTTGGTACGAGGTGTGGGTAATTGTAAAACGGAGTGAAATCTAGAATTAAGTCTAGGAACATGATATAAAATCCTTGAGACTAACGAGTCTGCGTTTAACGTGTTATTTATGATTTTAAAAAGGAATATAATTGAAAACATAATTCGCCTGCGACAGAGACTATTAAAATTAAAACAAGAAAGCAATAAATCTTGAGGTGTACCACGAGGAGGATAAAATCCATAACTAATAAAATGAATAGTCTTTAAAAATCTCCGTTATACTTTCTCTAAATTAATATTATAGATATTATAAATGGGACTCCAAACAACCGATGCATATTCAAGTTTGCAACGCACAAATGCTGCATACAATATATTTAGAACCTTTACGTTCTGAAAGTCCTTAGAATTACGCAAAATAAAGCCTAAATTCCTATAAGCAGATTTGGTTACTAAACTAATGTGGTCGTCAAACGATAATCTGGTAATGAAAGTAACACCAAGGTCAGTAAATTGCGTAACTCTATTTAAAAAAAAATCACCAATTTTATAATCAAAATCTAGATTAGTTTTGCGTCGACTGTAAGTCATAAATTTACATTTACTTACATTCAGAGGTAGATTATTACATGAACACCAATTGTGTAATCTGTCAAGAACAGTCAGTAGATGATTTAACTTCCAAGAATAACTTCAGGTCGTCCGCATATAGTAAATAGTTGACATCGAGGCATTGAGTTAAGTCATTAATAAAAATAATAAATAACAGTGGTCCCAGAATTGATCCTTGCACAAATTGGTACCTATTACTAAAATAGGATTTAAACAGAGTTAATAGAGCAGGGGATATACCATAAGACTCCAATTTCAAAGTTAATAAATTGTGATCAAGCCGATCGAAAGCTTTGGAAAAGTCGGTATACACAACATCAACCTGACTTCTTGCATCCAAAGCTTCAGCAATAAATTGGGTTTTCTCAACTAGATTTGAGGTAGTTGAACGACCACTCATAAATGCATGTTGGTACGGAGATATAGGTTTTTCAATATGAAAATAAAGTCGATTGTGTAAGATAATTTCTAGAATTTTTTAAAATTTACTTATAATAGCTATGGGCCGATAATTAGATATGTCGTTTTTAGTCCCTTTTTTATAAACGGGGCATATTCGCGACTCTTTCCATACTTGTGGAAATTTTATACCACACGTAAACAAATTACGTTTAATGAGGAAAAAAACGGTGAATAACTATTATTTGGTTATGGGCGAACTAAACACAGCCCAAACCGCATAATAAATATGAGCTACTTCCACTCCGTCTACAGCGCGACGGTAACCATGACCACCGCTGTAAACTCTTTACAGATCTAGGGGCGAGCTACGAGAAACCTACGCAGTACGCATTCATTGATTTTCAAATGAAATGTTAAATTGACAGTACATTACAAATTTAACATTTCCTTCTTAATGTGTTTCAAAAGGCTAATCTATTTAATATCTAGATGACATTGTAAAGTAAATTGCCAATTAATTTTTTTATCCAACACTTGTATATAATGATATTATAATTTCTTTGTTTTTAAAGGAATAATGTGGCCTAGTGAATTAGAAGTCATGAGTCACTAGTAAGTTATGAAATCCTTGGTTACATACACAATTTAGGTTGACATACGCATCCTTTGTAATATTTAAAAATACATTCATTTCGTTTAAATTACTTTTTCTGACATTGATAACTTGAAATTGTAAGTTACTTTTATTTATTATTAAAACGAAATCCTATGAAAGTGTTGGATGAAATTTTGGATGGCATTCGTGTGTTACGTCATGTAAATCACTTGGGAAAATTAGCTAAACACTTCCGAGCGTGACGTATATATACCGTAACGCACTAGTACCGTAAATAACTATTACTATGAAAATTTCTAGGGAGTCACAGGTTATTATAATATACCTCTTTTAAAACTAATTAATCTGTAAACATCCTTCATACAACCAATATAAAACAAGAGCAAGATTAAACGGCATTTAAAGTTACTGGGGGATAAACTTCATCTACAAACATCATTCATACTAATATTTTAAAGCAAGAGTCAGACTAAACAGCATTTAAATTATTTCTTGCGAGGGCACACATTTTTATCGAATACATTCTTATATTCGTATGAGGAAAACGCTTCTTCATTTCTGACACGTTGCAATGTTACATTCTGTACAAAAAAAATTATAATTTCTGAACAAAAAATTCATTCACTCATCATACGTAAGTAGTTTGGACATTGTATAATCGCTTGAAATTACTCATGAATTTTTCGGTGCCACCTGCACCTCATTAAAAAAATATTCGTAACGCACGAGAAGGAATGTTGATTGATCGTGAAATGCCGACATAGCGCTCGTCGGGTGGATATGAGTACCACAATAAAATACAGAAGCAATTAATATGAAAATGTCAGATATTTTGATTGCATTTGTCATCTGTCACTTTAATATCTTCCAGTCGGTGGTGTTTGCGTCTGAAGGGGACGGGTTTATCTACGGAAAAATAAATAACATGGTGCCTCGCATATAAAATTATTTCTTCATAATTTTAAATTGATGCATGTTACTGACAAACGAATATAAAATATTTCAACAGATAATAAATTTTTGTAGGTGTAGGTATTTAAAAACGGTGTTTAGAAGAAAATGTTGAATAGACAAATTTATGGAATTAAATATTCGTTCGAATTTTATTTAGAAAAAAATGAATATCAATGATTTAATTTTTTTACCACAGTTTTCGACAAACTCACGGCAGTATTATTTTTTCTCACAGATACTATACGATTTATACAACTCGCAGTCAGTGTAATTTTTCTGATAAACTTATATAGTATATGCTGTATTTCACAAATGAAAATTGACAGTGCAAATAAAATTTTCATATAAATTAACTGAATGTTATGAAAATTCAATTGAAGTGAAATACATATTTATTTAAGTAGCCTGGCATGCACGTAGTAAAATAAATAAATGTCACAGTAACTACAGAAAATGAGAAGTTGTTAACAAAATTCAATTATTTTCCCGGTGGAATAATGTATGCAGAAATCGTAAACCATTCTGTCCATTTAAACTTTTTTATATTCTTAAAACTGTTGTGCAAATATATACAGGGTGTCACATAATAACTATTCTTAATTTTCAGAAATGATAGAGGGCACTTAAATAAACGTTTATTATTAATAAACTAGTGTCCTAAAATTTCTCGGTGTCAAGATAAACTGGAAATCTTTAAAAACAATCTGCATTACAACAAGAAAGAGCAGTAACTTACTAAATTTGAAGCAGTTAAGGAACCTTTTATTAAGAAATAATAGTGCATCAAATTTTATAAAAATTGTTCGTAGTTCTGGTGTCATATCTGGTGAACGCGCTGTCCAAGAAATCGGCTCCCCTCTTTCGATCCATCCATTTGGAAATTGTGCATTTAGATAATTTCGGCAATTTAATCCAAAGTGTACTGGTGCACCATCATGCTGGAAACAATATTTCTTCGAATATTAAGTGGGACATTTTCCAGCAATTCTGGTAGAGTATGTTCCAGAAAAATCCTACACTGTAAAACAATTTCACTCAACTTTGCTCAATAATGTATCAATTTCTGTTGATTGCATCAGAAATGAGTGAGATTTACTCAAATTCGAGTTACTGGTAACTATCATTTGAGTGACTTTTGACTCTATTCTGAGTATATATAACCAAATTAGAATTGACTTTTTCTCTAATATAATTTAAATTTAACCATAATTGAGTAATTTTTTACTCACACTTGGTTTATATTTTCTTTAAATTTTAATTTAAATTTAAATGTCATAGTATTAAAGTCATAAACTACTAAGCTGCCCAGTAGTATCTACACAGATCTGTTTTAGAGACAATATTTTAGGTCTCGATCAAATGAATTGATGAACTGATCGAACGAATATATTGCCATAACCTATATTGTATGTAAGTTAAAAATGCGTAATTATATACAGGGTGGTCCACTTTTTTTCGATCAAACTTCAGGAATCAATACATTATCAAAAAATAATGTTAGTTTGCTAAATAAACTATACCCGACAAATGTTTACTTTTTGAGATACAGCGCGTTAATGTTTCCCGAAAAAAAATATATTTTTCGAATTTTTCTGTAGGTGATGAGGTTTTACCCGTAAGATTTTTATAAATGATTTGGCACTGTACGTGTGACCTCTGGAGAATTTTTAATTTTTTTTACTTTACCAGTGGCGGGGAAAATAGGGGTCCCCATTGTTTTAGTAAAAACATATTAGTACGCCACTGGCTTTAAATTTAAAAACCAATATTTTTTGGATTCTCCGCTTAATTTGGGACAAAAAATTATCCTTGTAACTTTTATCATTTTAAAGTAAAATTTATTTACTTATTTCTATACAATAACATGGACATATTACCATGAGAATTTATTATTTATTATGTTTTACTTGCCTAAACATAATTTGCCTAGTTCTAATACAAGTGTACATAAAAATCTGATAAGTCGAGAGTTTCTCAAATCGTAAGACGCCTTCGATATTCTTCAAGATTGTTTGGCGTTGCTATCGCAATTTCCGTAAACGTGCATATCACTTCAATCCCGTACAAGATCTACATCCAGGAGATGCTAAAAAAAGGTTATGCTTTTGTCGCTGGATTTTAAACCGTTGGCAGTATAACAATTTATTCGAAATATGTTATGGACCGATGAAACTTGTTTTACAAGAAGAGGCACATTTAATTATCACAACAGTCATATTTGGGCTCATGAAGTGAGACGCCGATCATACCAGCAAGAATTTAGTTCTAATATCTGGTTAGGTGTGATGGGTGGAAATATTTGTGGACCTTATGTATTACCTCCAAGGCTAAATTCCGTATCATTTGCTAATTTTCTAGAAAATAACTTATTTCAATTACTAGAAGATATTCCCTTAAACCAAAGATATCGCAGTTGGTTCCAAATGGATGGAGCTCCAGCTCACTCTGGCCAAATAGTTCGCAACTGGATGAATGCAAATTATCGGAACCGCTGGATAGGACGTTTGCCATATGAACCGTTGTTTAATGTGGAGGGGCCGGTGCCTTGGCCTCCTAGATCACCAGATCTTAACCCCCTCGACTACTATGTATGGGGTACGTTGAAAGATGATGTTTACTCTGTACCAATTGAAGACAGAAATCAGTTGCAGAGAAGAATAATAGACGCCTGTGATAATCTCAAGCAGAGGCCACATGAAATCATCGCGGGGATAAATTCTTTAATACGAAGATGTGAAATGTGTATTAATGCAGCAGGCGGGCATTTCGAACAACTTCGTTAGATGTTATGCAGCTGTAATTATTTTCAATAGTTTTATTAAATATTGATTATTGAGTTGATACAGTAATTATTTTATTGTCGTGCAATTTGTAGGTCTATTGTAATAGTAATAATAAATAAATTTTACTTGAAAATGATAATAGTTACGAAAAACTTACAAGGATAATTTTTTGTCCCAAATTAAACGGAGAATCCAAAAAATATTGTTTTTTAAATTTAAAGCCAGTGGCGTACTAATATTTTTTTACTAAAGCAATGGAGACCCCTATTTCTCCGTCACTGGTAAAGTAAAAAAAATGAAAAATTCTCCAAAGATCACACGTTCAGTGGCAAATCATAAAAATCTTATGGGTGAAACCTCATCACCTACAGAAAAATTCGATAAATATTTTTTTTTTCGGGAAACTTTAACGCGCTGTATCTCAAAAAGTAAACATTTGTCGGGTATAGTTTATTTAGCAAACTAACATTATTTTTTGATAATGTATTGATTCCTTAAGTTTGATAAAAAAAGTGGATCACCCTGTATAACAATTTACCTATCCGTTTATTTAACCAAATATTAATAAAGATTTAATATATTGTATTTAATTATTGTAATTAAATCACTGCATTTAAATACAATTAATTTTCACTAGAATGACCAGATAAAGCGATATTTATCCAACTCCAAAACACAACATACGCCATACTGCCATCCACGACGCTAAGGTCAGATTACAATTGGAATAGACAAAGACAATGCATCTGGATATAAAAAAAAGGGTGGGATCGCTCAGTAATGAGGATTTTTACTCTGATTTAGGTACATGTGCACCAAATACGTGAAGAATTTATTTAATGAGTACTTATATTTCAGTGAAAGTACTCAGTTTTAAAACATGCCTCGTTTGTCCATAATACACTCCTAGGAAATCTTGGTTCATTGTTAATTTTATTCGGCAAATTGGGATAATTAACTGTAATTATGGACTGCATTCTTTTAATGTAAAACGGATGCTTCTGGTATTCCTTTAACATGCTCCATACAGATTTGTATGAATCGCACGGGCAATCACATGAATGCTTGTTTTCGGGTTATTTTCAAATTGTTGCAAAACTTGGCCCTCAAAGTCAACATTTCGGACAGTACTATTCGCTCCCGAATCTATTTTCTTTACTTGGAATTCACCAATATCTCAAATACGCTGATCCAATATTGAAAATGATATATAATAGAGAATGTGACGCTGAGGATGCTGCTCCGCATAAATTAGCCTTACTTCGTTAACATTACCGTAAGCTGCTCCGTAGGCAAGATGCATGTATTTTCAATCAAACACTAATTTACATATCTAATAAAGACAAATTTGTAAATTTATTTCATTTTATTTCTGTACTGAAGAATTTCCGGACACTAGATTATTAATGGAAAATGTTTATTTGCCCTTTTTCATTTCTCAAAATTAGGAGCAGTTATTCTGTAACAGCCTGTATATTTATAAAATTACTTAAAATTAAAAACAATACAAACAATGATGTTTGCGACATGTTTCAGTTTGCGAATAGTTTCCAAGATCCCTTTAATTAGTAATAATTTGGACCAACCTGTATACAGGATATATCATAATTAATATCGCAAATTGAAACAGCTGTAAGTACATGATACTAAAGGCAAGAAAATTCTAGTAAACATGGGTCCGCAAACACACTCGGGATATAGTGAGTTAAAAAAAAAGAATTAGTTTTTTGAGATAGGTATCTCAGGAACCGTTTGAGATGCAGACCTCAAATTTTGTTGTCAATAACATTTAACTACTTTTGAGCTCAAATTCAATTTTTATTCATTTGGCAGTGGTGCCGATTTTAGGATTGCTTAAGGTTCTGTTGCCTCTAATTTTTACGTCTCTGGGAAAATTGGCATTTTGAAAGCCTATTTTAAACCGTCAGTGTTTCCTACACATAAAAGATACTTGTCATCGAAAGCGCTAACGCGAACTGTTTTCAAGATAAATGCCGTTTTATGTCGGAAAACATGAAAGTGGTAACATGTTAAAAAATATTTAAAAAATAAGCAAATAAACAACAAATATCACAACAGTTGTTGAAAATAGCCACCTCCTACGGTAATGCAGGCTTCCAACCTACGTCTGCAATACGATCTGCAACAATCCGAGCATTTTCGAACGGGTAAATCAATCACTCAGATGTAGGAGGATGTCATTTTCAACAACTTTTGTGATTTTTGTTTTGAAATATAATTTTTTATCATCTTGGCACTTTCATGTTTTCCATTATAAAACGGCATTTATCTTGGAAACAGTTCGCGTTACAGCTTTTGATGATGAGTATCTTTTTTGTGTAGAAAGCACAGGGGTTTAAAATAGCCTTTCAAAATGCCAATTTTCCCAGAGTCGTAAAAAATAGGGACAAAAGAAGCTCACGCAATCCTAAAATCTCCGCCACTATCATATGAATCAAAATTGATTTGGAGTACAAAAGTAGCTGTTAATGATAATACATGTACAAAATTTTAGTTCTGTATCTCAAACGGTTCTTGAGATATCGTCAAAAAAACTGGATTTTTTTTATACTCTAATCTCTAAAACGATGCGTTACTAAGACTTTTTTCTTCTAGTATCGTGTACTTACAGTTGTTTCAATTTGCGTTATTAATTATGATACACCCTGTATATCAAGGACAGTGTAATTATTTGCTCTCGACATACGGTACACTTTTCACTGTCGGTATATGCTCTACATTTGTAATAGGTATATTTTTAAATTTTTTTAATTCTTATTGTTGCCTTGACGAAAGTAGGAAATTTAACGAAACGTTAGCAAAGTATTAAATAAAAATTAAAAGTAAATATATGTCCAATTAGTTTGTTACTATACAATTAGAATATGTGGGCGAGAAATAATACTACAAAATATTTTTATATTCAAATAAACATATAATAGTCCAAGAAAATTAAGCTCAAAGCCTTCCAGATGTTTCTGTTGCTTAACATAGGTTAGATATAGATCGCTCAAAAATAATATATACAGGGTGTCCCCAGTTCGGGTTGCCTATACCTGAAATGGATACAAAATTTTAATTGTCAAAAAAAATCATACTTCATAAAAATTTTTGCTTGTCCAGAAGCCCTTGGCAAGATAGTCATTTGTTCAATTTAATGTACAGGGTGTTAAAAAATTTGGAAAAGGTAAAAACAGTGAAGAGTAAAGTACCTTAAATCTTAACGCTACGTGAAAAAGTAATGGGGAAAAGTTGCTTGGAATTAAACTTTATGTTTAAATATGAAAGCATAGCCTTCTAGTTAATACTCGACATTTTAGGATATTCTAGGACTCTGCTTATTTTTTAATACTTTCTCGGAGAAGCCATTATATTTAAAAAATATTGTTTTATTGAAAAACAGATACACATTTTGCATATTAATAATTTATTTTTTATACAGGGGGATCAAAAACCTCAAAAACATTAATCCAACATTTATTTTGAAAACACAGCAGAATCAGTATGTACGCGCCATTACAAAACTATTCTACATGAAGTCCGACAAGTTCAACACACCTCCAATCGTTTTCTAAATGCAGCGTAGGTCGAATGTATCATTTCTTCATTTACTTGGGCAATAGCTTCAATTATCCTGCTTTTCAAGAAGTCAACATTATGTTGCACTGGTTGTCTGTACACTCTTTATTTCAAGAAGCCCCAAAGGAAATAATCAAAATACCAATAATTTGTAGAAGGCAATTGTTATCAATAATTGTTTGACATTAGTTGTGACATTAGGTGTTGATATTTGATTTTATTTAAATAATGCTTACTTTACAGCATCGCATTTATCTTTTTTAAATGTTACGATATCAGTAACATTTCTTATAGCCAAGCAATTGAATTGTTTCATGAAAAATATCCAGATGTTAAAGTTATCCGCCAAAATCTGAGCTTCGAAAATTTGATTTAACTGGTGGTGTAAAAAACGTAAAAAGGTCAAAAAAGGGACACGATGACGATGATGCAGCCACAATACTAATTTTGAATTCGGTAGAAGGGGATTTTGGTAGAAAATAAGTTTAAGGCTTTCAAACCAAAAGTAATTCACACTCTAGAAGTTGGTGATGATGTACATCGTTTGGAGTTCTGTATAGAGATAGGAGAAAGAATTGTGGTAGATAGACATTTTCACAAAAATATATTTTTTCCGATGAAGCCAATTTTTCTACCAATGGAGTGGTATCGTCGCAAAATTGTCGTTTTTGGTCGCAAGAAAATTCTTTCTTTACAGTTACTTCAAGAAGTCAAAGGTTCAAAAAAATAAATATTTGGTGCGCGATTACTTTCAGCCGAATAATTGGGCCATTGAAGCAAATTTAAATCAATATACGTACCTGGAGATGCTAGACACGTTTTTCTGGGCAGAATTAGAAGAACATTTGGAATATAGAATAGAATATTTATTGGTCTACATTAATACATAACATATTCTGGTAGTAAGTCAAAGTAACACACAACCATAAAAACGACAATTTAAGAAAATGCAAACAAAGCACTAGACTAATTAAAATACACATTGACCTAACAATAAAAATTACTTATAACATAATAAACGTCAGAGTGAAAACAACCACTAAAAGTTATGAACACAGCAAGGTCCCCTGACTTGTCGCCGCTTGATTATTCCTATTGGGGCTTCTTGAAAGAAAGAGTGTACAGAGAACCAGTGTAACACAATGTTGATTTCTTGAAAAGCAGGATAATTGAAGCTGTTGCCCAAGTAAATGAAGAAATGATACATTCGACCTACGCTGCATTTAGAAAAAGATTGGAGAGGTGTGTTGAACTTGGCGGACTTCATGTAGAATAGTTTTGTAATGGCGCGTACATACTGATTCTGCTGTGTTCTCAAAATAGATTGGATTAATGTTTTTTGAGGTTTTTGATCTCCCTGTATAAAAAATAAATTATGAATATGCAAACATGTGTGTGTTTTTCAATAAAGCAATATTTTTTAAATAGAATGGCTTCTCCGAAGGTATTAAAAAAATAAGTAGAGTCCTAGAATATCCCAGAATGTCGAGTATTAACTAGAAGGCCATGCTTTCATATTTAAACATAAAATTTAATTCCAAGCAACTTTTCCTTATTACTTTTTCACGTAGCGTTAAGATTTAAGGTACTTTATTCTTTACTGTTTTTACCTTTTCCAAATTTTTGAACACCTTGTACATTAAATTGAACAAGTGACTATCTTGCCAAGGGCTTCTAGACAAGCAAAAATTTTTATGGAGAATGATTTTTTTTGACAATTGAAATTTTGTATCCATTTCAGGTATAGGCAACCCAAACTGGGGACACCCTGTATGTACAATGAAAATATAAGTTAGTGCCAGAGAAAAAAGTTGTACTATTTACAGGAAAAGTTAAAAAGTGGAAAATACGAAAAATGATGTATTTTGAATGAATCCTGGATTTTAAAGAAATTTTAGTGCGTTGTCCCAGCATTAGTCTTTAATTTTTACTATGCATTTTTTACATTTTAACACTTGGCAATATTGATTTTAAATCTAGCACTACCTAGCCTTACTATTTTATATCGTGCATAGCTACAGAGCCTTCACAAATGATTGCAAGTCACGAGACCAATATTTGTTTGGAACAGTAAATTTATTTCCTTCGCTTTGGCAAATAAATTTCGGTAAAATTAAAACAATAAGATCAACATTACATTAAAACAAAATATTCTCTTTTATCGGCTGTGATTGGTGTAATTTTTCGCGATATTGTATATAACCAACTGAAGATCATTGAAAGGATTAAAATAAATAGTAGTTTACTCTTCTGTAAATGTTTCAGTTGACTTCACATTCAACATACCTCATAAGAGGCTATTGAACTTTTTTTGAATATTAGAATAGGTATTACATTTCCTCAAATATCTAAATTATATTTATTTAGACACATTTTCATAAAATCTAACGCATCTTAAATTCACAGCACGCAGAGCCTGTGAAGTCAGTAAGTTATACTTTTGATTCGAAACAGAAGGAACAGATAAGGAAAATAATAAAGCAAATAAGATTCAGTTCAATCACTACTAATTTTATCATTATTATCGTCACCAGTACTAGATTGCAAACATAATATTATTTACTGTTTACCAACAAGAAGACGAGGCAGATCAAGAAACGCGGCGCTGCGACTGGATCCGGAGGATTGCACGGGAGGTCAGGCGGGTCACGGACATCACGGCCGGTCACGAATTAGGCCTGATTTACTCGAATAGCGCACGTCTTGCACGGCCCCGCGTCACGTACTCTGTGCACCCAGAGATCCACTACAAGGGAGATACTCGCCGTGTTGATGTCACGATAACATCTCCACGGAGTTTACTTACTGCTTAACGGCTGAGGATTTTCCCAAGGGTTTCTTTCTATTCGGCTCGTTTAGTTCGTTTTGTTTGTAAGAAATTGGGCCTGATTTCAAGTTTTATCGAAAATATCTTAGAAAAGACAATCTGATTACTTTAAAGGTGAACTAGAATATCAGAATAAGATAAAAGCTCTGAAGATGTTTGGGAGTTTTAGGATATTAATAACCGAAGAGACACTATTTTTGATAAACTTTGTAACAAAATTAAATACAATTTTGTTACACATGTATCTGTTTAAATTTTGAAATAAATAAGCATTATAATTTAAATAAGCCCAAAAGTAGTTAATATCCTGATGATTACAACAAATATTTTTGTGATATTGCCGAATCTCTAATTAACTCCATTGTAAATAAAGGAGATGCCGAAGATTTCCTTAAGAGTACTCTTGCATTTAAAAATAGTTTTTATTTACATCCCGTTATTCCTCTTGAAGTAAATGAGGCTATTAATATGTTAAATAATTCTCACAGTCTGGATATATTTACATAAACAGTAAAATTGTAAAAACTAGAACTGATATGTTATTGCAGCCACTTACATCTTTAATTAATATATGTTTTTGTACGGGCACTTTTCCTGACATTTTAAAAATTGCACGAGTGGTGCCTTTAAAAAAGGTGACTGTAATAAAGTGGATAATTATCGTCCCTTCTCTATCATTCCCGTGTTTGGAAAAATTTTAGAAATTATTCTAAAACAAAGGCTTACTAGTTTTTTTGAAAGTAATCTTTTGTTAAATGCATATCAATTTGGTTTTAGAAGTGGCCTTTCTACTACCCATGCTCTCTCTAAACTAACAAAATTTATTGTTGAAAGACTTGAGGAAGGATTACAGTGGCGGCCCGTGGGTTTAACCACAGAGGGGGCGCGTTTTGAAGAGAGAACGTATATGAGCTCCTCTCATACCCCATCTCACCCCCCGCACCTCCGTGCGCGGGGTGAGATTTAGATTTAGTTTTGAAAAACACCGTTCTGGTTCTGCTGTTGTCATTGGTATCGTCACTAATATTTGTAAAGCTTAAGTAATTTCTTTAAAAACTGGCCTACTTTTGCACTCTTTCTGTACCTGAACTAAATTCAACACTGGCGTTGGACGTCCGTTATTTTTCAATTCGACTTTTTCCTCTAAACTTAAATTACTAATAACAAGTTTTTTTATTTCACGAACCCTCATTTTAAACTTAAACTTATAAAATATAATGTCTTAAAAAGCGCCAAACCAAAAACAAAACACGTATAACTATACTGCAGTGATACGGGATACTGCCACATTGAGTCCCAAAATAAAGCGCACGAGCCTATCGCCGCCTACCCCTCCACGTGCCAATTTGTCCTATCATATGTAAAAATATGCTTTCACGGTGGACTACGATTTCACCGTCCGCTATGGACTGGGGATTGCGCGCGCGGTCAGACATAACTCTTTGGTACGTTCACGGAGTACATCCACTTTATGCAACCAACCTAACATATATGACATATTGAATGCATACTATTTAGATTTTTTATTGATTTAATAAATACATTATTTTAAGTTTACAGTTTGAAAATATCTGGGGGTCGGAGTCCCAGAGTCCTCCTTCACGAGCCGCCACTGAAGGATTACATTGTGCTATTACAGCTTGTGATCTAACCCAGGCATTCGACTATGTTTCACACGATATATTAATGAGAAAATTGGAAAATTATGGGGTAAGGGGTCTACCAGCTCTGTTGCTGCAATCATATTCCATTCCTTCATAGTTACAATACAAAAAAAGTAAATTTTTGAGACCTCCTAAATTAACAAAATCCAAAAAAAATCCTTAAATTTAAATATGTATAATAAACTAAGCCCAATAACTAGATCGTTACAATTTATAACATTTAAAATAAGAAGTTATATAAATAAAGCTTTTTTTACTCTGTAAAGGAATATTTTGAAGATACCAATATTATTTTACTTCTAATAAATAATTTCCTTGTATGATTTTCTCCTAAGGTGCACTTTTTATACAGCCATTCTCTTATGTATTCCCTCCTTTTAATATAATTTAAATATTAAGTTGACTTTTATTAATAGTTCTGTATAGGATTTATATGTTTTTTAACTTGTGTTATGACAGCAGAAATGGTTCTATATTTCAGAGTATAATGTGCGAATGTATGTAGACATGTATAATTTTATGTTCTGTGTGATTTTTGTTAAAATTGGTTTAACGGTGTGTATAGGATTTATATATTGTACTTTTTTTTTAATAATAATACCAACTGTTTTACAGTTCAAACTTAAACTGAAAATTGACATACCACATTTGTACGAATGTATGTAAACAGTGGTCAAATTAATATCTATCTATCTATATAATTTTGTTACAACTTATCAAGAGATCACTTATGATCGACCTGTATCTTCCTTAAGAAAGTATGCACTTACATTTATACAGGGTGTATCTCTAAATGGATGTCTGTTTTTTAGGAGTAAATGTAAGCGTCTTCCTGAATAGGAAACATAAAATTACTAACTGCAGTTTCAAATACTCCTTTCAGTCCATTCCGAGTAGACTTGTATTATTTAAAACTGCCCAAAACAGCATTTGAATTAAATTAAGTTCAAAATTGATAAAAGTGAGTTCATATTACTGAATTTTCAAATAAATCATCACAATCAACAATGTTCAACAATTTGTTAATAAAAAGATTTGTGAAGAATTATTTTATTTATAAAAAATCTGTGTTGTAAGATAAATAAGATTTTTCTAACTAACTAATTGTAGTTTGTAGAACTTTCCTTTCCTCTTTTGGCATTATTTTCAGATAGGGTGTAATTTTTCCTCTTGATAGACCTTTATCTTCGTTACAAATTCCCGGAGAATTACGGATTTTAATTGAAAATATAACTCGTAGGGTTCACAGCGTTCACTGGAATCCAACACACTCCACCGCCACTAATAACTACTTTTTCGAAGCGATACCAAAGCCGGTTGTTATGACAACAGAATCCTGTTAATCGCCTTATTACAGCAAGCCGTCTACGTTCTGTTGATCTGAACCGACATTGATTTCTATTAATTGAGGTGCAATACACGTGTGCGTCGAATTGCATAATCAGTGGCGCACGAAACAAAATGAAGTAAGCCCTAATTTTCCACATGTGCTTAAGATTTGGCTAAATATATTTTCATTTACGGCATAATTTATCTAAATTTCAAAATGATCTCAAAAGCAATTATTTGTGAATTGGTAAAAAATAAGTCTCAAAATTAATAACAAGAAATTTTAAAATAATTGCGAAACAATTCCTATTATGACAAGTGACTAGATTAACACAGAACCTAAATAAAAAATATCAGTGTATTTGTAGGCTTAGAAAGTACGAAACTGTTCTCGTCGAACTAATGGTTGACATTTCAACCCTTATTTTGTACGACCAAACTAAAAAGGTCAAGTTCAAGTGTATTAATTATGTATTTAAATTTTATTTAAATGATCTTAGTTATCTTTTAAGCATACCTGACATTTTTTGTCACAAATCATGACATTTTACCTGTAAATAAACATAGTCCATGAAAGTAGACCAGGCAATAAAGAACGATTTATCCCAAAATATCTAGATTTTCGCGGCCTGATCCGATTTTAATGTAGTTTTCTGCATTTTGTTCAGAAAGACCGTCGGAAAAAAGTCCCGCCTTTTTTATTATCCGGAAGTGGCGGAAATGCATCGCAGGTGCATCTAGAAGTGCATCGCATCCGAGAAACTTGCCAAAGTGCACGAAATACCGCAAAAATTGGTACTCGGGGGTTTTGGGGGGCGCAGAATTCGAATATGCATATTATGTTCAGTCCACCCGACCCCCCGGGGGGCACGTGGATCTCGGGTGTTTTCGCAAGTGCTGGTTCCGAATTCGAGGGTGAAAAATATCCCCTGTGCTGTGATATTGTGTATCTAATAGAAAAAGCTCCGAACGATAATGGGAGTGGGGTTTTTACTAGATAAGTATACACACCATTTTTCCGTCGATCATTCAAAAATAGAGAGAAAATATTACAACTTGGTTTAATTTTGACAAAAACCATGTCTAACTTTATACTTAATAACAGATCCCCACTATCTATAATCTGTAATAATGGCTCAAAATTCCTAATAGAAATTGATTATGTTGCCATGGAAATCTTTGAGTTTTGTTTTCTCAAAGTTAACGGAAAATGCAAAAATAACAAATGACGAATCTTCTATTCCTACAACCTCTTAAGATTGACAGAAGCAGTAAATATTGTCACACTGTCGAGATTGTACAGGGTGTAACTCCAAGTAGAAGTTAGTTTGTTGAGGGTAATAGTACATGTTTCTCTGAATACGAATCTGAACTTCTTTTTTTTTTAATCAAATCAATAGTCGAGTCATAATTAGTTTTTTAACCTGCACTTTAATTCTTGTGTACGGGCGCCGCCACTGTTATAGTCATACATTACAAATACATGAATTGTTGGCAACCCACAGTACATGCGGAAGGAGATAGTGCAGGTCAACGGTGACGAAGCGAAGGGGGTCAGTTGTTGTTCCGTATTTGAAGACAGTAGGTACCCACATCTAACTGTGAAGTTGAAGTTATATTTAAACAGAAAACAATTCGTTAGTAAATTCCAAATGAACTTCATATCCTGAGTCCACATAGTTAAAGGTGGCAGCTTACACATTTAAGAGATTTATTCATTTATTGATTACTGCTTGAGTTTTTTTGCTAGGTTACTTGTTAAGTACTGTTTGTTTGGTGGACACCCACTCGCTCTCGCGGCGAGTGGTGTGGCGCGACGTTATTTGAGGTTACACTAGCTTGTCCAGCGGTGGGGTACGAAAATTACTAAATAAAGGTTAAAAAAAATAGTTTTTACGACGGAATTTGACAAATAAACCCATTAATACGTGTTTCTAAAGGTCAAAGGAAGCCTCTATAAATATGACTCCCACTCAAAGTTACAGTCTATATATTTATATACTTTTTAAAAATGTTTACTTTATTTCTAATTTCAACGATAGAAGAAAATATAGTGTATGTTATACGGAGCCAAATTAATTTTTAATTATGCTGTCAGATTTGATTCGCTTCAAACAGCTACAAACATATAAAATGATTATATTTGAATAAATAAATAATATTTCTCGATTCTCCGATTTAGCCGATATACGTACGGCACTGGCGCAACAGAGTTTCTCTGCTGCAAATCCAGTTTTGGTTCATAATTTGAAATTTAATCCAGCCGAACTCGTACGTATACATCAACAGTAGTTTATGCAGTTTGAACGGCAGCGGTCTGGTGCGTAATCCATCATTCCCTCTGACGGTAATCTTGTTTTTGCGCCGGTTAATTATGAGTTATACGTATCGGAATTGCGGATTTATCGAGCTGCAGCATTTGTTACTTAAAACCTAAGCTTTTACCATGAATATCAAAAAGCCAACTGTCTACCGTTCAATAATATTCTTATTACATTGTCCAGAAGAATCTAGATTAACATAATCGGTAATACTAGTTCTATGTTTCTTAACAAATAACTTAGATATACTATGCTCGCTGCTGACGAGTCGGAGATGGCATCGCAAGGCAAAATGGTTTGGCAAAAATATATACGATGATACCTAGATAGATGCGAATTTTTTTGTTTGTAGCACAAGTTTGGGAAAACATTTAAACAAGTGATTTGTGTATTTAATCCTGTCCTCCTTCTACGCGGCCTGGTGCGAGGTGCGCTCATTCAGATGAAATCCCTAAAGCAGGATGAAATGAATTTGGAGACTTTCAACTGAACCTAGCTGCACTAATTCTGCTTTTGTGGGCACTTCGAATATGGATACTCTTGTGAAGAGTACCTTAAAATATGGAAACTTCTAGAAGTTTGTGTAGGTCTCGTGTGAGTACCTATGGATTTGTAATTTTCTAGGAGAACTCCTGAGAGTACTTAGAAGCTTTTAGAAGTTTCTAGAGGCTTGCTGTATCTTCACCGCAGGGTTGGACAATGTCTGCGTGGTTGGAGCTCTAATACACAGGTTCAGATCGGGATCAATGTGCTCAAAAAAATTTGCAAGAATTTTTGACAATGATTTGAATTATTAAAAAATGTATTTATTGAAAACTTGTTTACAATAAATGAGTTTGTATACGTTACTTATATAATGTAAATAGGAAATTTTGTCGTACAATAGGTTGAACTGAACTGCAAAGTACCATGGTTGACGTTCAGTCACATACCTTGATGGGGCTGCAGAAGTTCTATAAATGAAGTCCGCCTTAGGTCTGGACAATTGAGCTCTGGATTTTTCCCATCTTTGGATTGTAGCCGTTGGAACGGGTGATGGACTTATAGTCTGACATGGTAGTGTGGTTTTGTATGTATAGCGGTTCCCAGTTGAAATCTCGGATTTTTATTTTCAGAAATCCAGCTCTAGTATTTGGGGACGGCTAGGAGCTTTTTGAGAATTTATTTTCCGTCCTTTCTCATGGAGGGTAGTTTGGGTCCCTGACATGGGTTTCTAAGTTTGGTCGCGATTAGCCCTGCGTAGGATGGTTTGAAACGGATTCATGGTTCCGATTGGAAAATTGAGCAAATATCTGAAATCCGCAAGGTGTACGGCGAATTTAATACATTTACAAGTGTAAAATCAAAAATATATTATTAGAAAAACGTCATTACAACGTCATTGAATACTTGGATGAATATAATGTACTGTGCCGTTTTCGATCTTCATTTATGTTTTTTATTGAATTAATTATTTTTTTGTCAGTTCGCTATCCATATCCATATCATTATCGCTAACGTTATTGCAATTGTAATTGTCGTTATCATTAACATTATCCGCTACCGTTTTCGCTACCTCCACCATCTGCTACACCCTATCTCCAACTCCACATCAATCCTCACTTCCACAACCATCTTCCTCATGACCACTGCCACTGTCACTCGCACTCCTACTACTACCTAACATCCCCACCGTCACCACAACAACCACCACCACTGCAGTCACCACCATATACTAGATTACAAAAAATGGTGTGTTTATGAATGACCAGAAGTTCAAGGGTAGGAATAATGAATAGTCGTGGATATAATTTTATTTTTTATAACACGCCTGTAGATTTATTTTAAACTTGCAGACTATTACAATTTGCTTTTCAAATAATTAGTCTTGTACATATGTCAGGTGCCACCAATTAAAAAAAAAGTATTGCTACTGATATACGATGCACGAAATGCATCACGCACGTTTTTTGTTCGCCTTTTCCACACTTGTTTATTATTCGGGCGTTTATTTCAAATTGGGGTCGACGACACGTATGTGTAGTTAACTTTGACATTTTTTATGGCATGAGTGATGAACTTTATCAACGACATGTTCTTTGTACAGTACTGAATTTTCTTAATGTCATTCTTATGAATATGTATAAGTAGTGAAATGTTTTAAATACACATTTAAAAACCCTTAAACGGTCTGCGATCACGATTTTTAAGATGATTAATATTAATTGTTCTAGGTAACAATTAATGTATTCGTCTGGAAACTTAAAGTAAATACCTATTAAAAATTGACTTTCTTTCCTACAACGTCAATTGTAATTATTATTATTAACATATGAAACTATTTTAAAATTGCCACACAGAAAACGGTGTTTTTTAGATAACTTACATTCGAAACGAAGCTCGAATAGTAGTTATATTTAGTTATAAATTATTTAAAATACAAGAACTATGTGAATCATTATGATATAAGTATTCTACCACAGATTCTTAAGGTCAAAATAAGATGATTTAATTAGACTCATCTCTATCCAAAGTTGTTTCGGTTAGTTGTTACAGGTCGTCACAGTTTGCAAAAATATTATTTTATTTTTCCGCGTAATTTTTAAACGATTTATTCGATTTAAATTAAAATTTTTATGTTAGTATTTATATATATAGATATCATTTGTTGATATGGTAACCGAAATAATTGCGTAGATAGAAATGGAAGAAATTTCCTCATTTCTTAGCAAATATGCTTATATTTTTTAAAGAGGTAACCTTACAACTTCAGTTTTTACTTTATCAGGAAGGTAATGGCTTTCTACAAGTATTGTCCTCTAGTAAATTAATTATTTTATTAGTAATTACAAATCTGATTTACTTGCCATGAAAAAATTAATAATGAAAACGAAATAATCTTTGTGTAGTTGATACATATTATTTTACATAAATTATTGGTAATAATCATAACTCTTAATAAACATAATTCATAAAAAATAAATAATAGTTAAATGAAATGTATTTCATTCTGTAAATTATGCGTTAGAAATTTGAATTTCTGTGATTATTCTTAATGGAGATCAGTTCGATGAGAAATTAGTGTTCATAATTTACAGAATTTGGAAGATCCAGAACGAGAACATAATTTTTTTTGCTGAATTATGAAATATTGAAAATTTCCAATCATTATCTTGAAATAACATTGAATTAAAAGTTTCTAAACCCTACAAAACATTCTATTATAAAATAAATTAAATTCTTCACGAACATAAAAAATTTACAATGAAAACTTGAAAAAAAACACTTAAGTATCTTAAATTTTATGTTAAACCTATTAATTTACCGACAACAGTTAATTGATTAAATTGTTCCGCATAGTGTAGGTCATATGTTAAATGCCATTACTACCCAGTGTTCACTGGCACAAACAATTACTTTATATGTACTATCAAAGAGCGACCTACTAATCTATAACTAGAGTTCGGGACTTGGTCGGATGATCATAACCGTCGCATCGACTTTTCGCTACAGAGCAGCGCACCGTACGAAACTGGTAATAACAGCAGTTATTGGCTTCGCGTTTGCTTCCTGTATACGTGTTTTAATATTCTAATAATGTTGAACGGGCCAAGGGGTAAAAACGATCTTTCGCTGATAAAGTACGGTCATTTATTTATTTTTATTTATACCTACCTGTTTATTTATTTGTTTACAACGAACACGCCTATAACTAGCCGACGAAAACCCCGAACTCTATCTGTAATTCTCGTAAGAGAACTAATAAGTTTGAAAGCATTAACCAGTCTATATCTGATGATACTGCTGATGCATGCACTTTATATTTTTTAATAATTACAATAAATTTAGATATTCTCAAAATCGACATTAGGTCTACTTAATATCTACTTATTAGCTAACTAAAAAAATAATAATATTACAGGTATGGCAAACTATCAAGTTTTACCATATCTGTTTTATTTCATTAGTTTATAAAGAATTGATGAATTTAATTTTTTTCTTTTTTAATCACCCAGTGCATTTTAAGAGAAAAAATAGCATGGCTTGTATAGAGAATTAAGAATTGTTTCAAAATATTAGTCGCATGACCCTCGTTATCTGCCATAAAAAATATAAATGACTCACTATAGTGACACATTATGGCGTCATACATACGAAGAATTACCTATTTATGAGTAATGCACACACTTGATTTGTGCAGCTTTATGCGGAAATAAATGAATCATCATAACTTACCTCCATAATCAATAGACATAAATAAACTGTGAAAACATTATACAGATGGTCCTCAATTGCAAGAAATTCTGCAAATTGCAGAACCAAATGCTAAATGAAACATTTAAATTTTTTAATTTTTGTATTTCGATAATTGCTGACCATCATGTTACCGAGATACACTGATTATATCTGATACTATTAGAGGTTGACTCATGAAAATACTTATGTAAAACTACACAGGACATTCCAAAAAAATATATGTGTTAGGTTTGTATTTTAATTAAAAAATGTTCAATTATCTTTTTTTGTTCTTTTACTTTTTATGTTTTGACATTTACCAAATATAACAGCGACTGCAGTATATTTTTATTCATAATAAATAAGGATATGTTTTCGTTTTCAGTAAAGAATATGCTTGTATATTTTCTTATGACTTAAATTAGATATCTTTACTTTGAGATAATTATTATATCGATTGAACTTGAGATTTGGGGATACGATTCAAAACTATTCAACTCATCAAGTTTACAATAAAGGAAATATTGAACTATTTTTAAATATGGTTGATATTCTTTCTTATTTGACACATAATTAAAATTTAATATTGAATTATACAGGTACAATCTGACACACAAGATATGAGAAGTGGTAATAAGTCTCTATTTACGCCAGCTACCTGTTCTGGATCGTTTTCATCAAAATTGTTACATTTACATTGGTATGGTATTCCGAGAAATCCAATTTAAATTGTCTCCATTTTCTTCCGCGAAGGTGGTATCCGAAGTGCAAGAAACTCATAAAGCCCCAACTTACAGTTACAAAAACTTATTATCAAATCGTGATCACGTGCAATTCTAACCTGATTATCGGCGGCACGAAGCGCGAAATCGCCTTCGAATGCCCGACAACGCTAAGTTGGTTTTGACAAATAGATCTTTGATAAGTTGGCAGTGCTACAACGTACCTAGACGGCATCCAATTATCCATTATAATTCAATCCGCGACGGAGTACGGTAGTGTAGGGTTTTGATTTTTTACGCATTTGATAATTCCACATTGCTTGCATACATTCAGAAAATAAATAGTAATTATATCGAAAAAGCAACATAAGAAGTTATAAAAAAAGAAAGAAGTACCTATAAAAGACGTCGTAATAAAAGGCAGTTGGCCCGAATAAGTTTGCAGGGAAACATTTTCTGAAAAATCGCTGTTACATTACAAGTGTGGTTTTAAGGGAACACATTTTAATGAAATGTACATGGTTATTTAATACCCATTCTGCTCTAAAGTTATCACTTTAAGAAATAAAATAGCAAGGGGTCAAATTACGAATACCTACTACCTAGTTTTACGCATCTTTATTGCCTAAACAGCTGAATTTTTTAAATCTTATTTAATTTATTTTATACTCTATGATTGAAAAAAGACAATAGTTGGCAACCTTTGTAAACTTTTTTATTGTTGATTTTTTCGAGAAAAAGTTACAATTTTTTTCTTATCTTGGGTAGCTACGTACCTCATCAAATATGTAACAAAATATACAGGGCGTCCAAAAAATTTAATATGTGAAATTTTCCATAAGCAAAGTGCCTTTAATTTTTATTTTCGTTAAAAACTGCATTCAATAAAGTTATTCGAGAACTCAAGAAATACTTAAATATGGGGCATAGTCAAAAAGAAGAATAATCACATTTCGCAAATAAAAAGGCGCTGTAATTTTTAATTATCTTACATACCATGTAATTACCATGGATATTTCCTTATCAATATCAATGTCAACATATTTATTTTTATTAACTGCCCACCGAATAATTTTTATTAATAATAATGCTAACCCTGGAACAACGAATTTACTCGTTCGTATCTTGTGAAATGATATGGAATCGCAAATGTTTCATATCGATATGTAATACAAATTTTTAATAAAAAGTATCCAAATGTAACTGTAACTCGTAGAGCAGTTTACAAGCTAATTATAAAATTCGATACCACTGGTCATGTAAAAAATATTAAAAAGATAAATAAAGAATTCAAAGATACATAGATATTAGCAGAACTCATATTCATAGAATTTTAGTATACAACAAAATCTATCCATTCAAACCAGTGTTTAATCATAAATTGCTCGATGGAGATGATGGTCTTCGTTTGGACAATGGGCGGGAAACTGATTGGAAACAGATTCTTTCATCACAATATTTTATTTACTGACGAATCAACATTCACAATTAATGGCGTGGTTTCTTCTCAAAATTGTATAATTATATTGTATAAAAATAATACATTTTTAGTTTTTTGAGGTGTTTTTTTGGTTAAATATAACTTACGCTAGGTTTAGAAAGATAAATAGAAAAATCTATTTCAATTAGGTATATAATGTAGTCTTGAAAATCACCACCACCACACTGAAAGAAATGCGTTTTATTCTTTATTAGAATTCTATAAATGCTATTATAAGACCATTGTATACTATATGTGACAGATAAACAGGTGAATATTTGATATAAAACGCGTATTGCTAACACAGTTGTATAGTGACTATAAACCGTATTGTATAACTAGTATACAACGTTTTTTATACCCTTTACGAAATGATAGCAATAACTGTTATTGTAAGTGTTCAATATCGTTATTAGAACATCTAGCACTGGTTATAAGTTTTATAATAATAAACGTATTAAACTGTTGTATACTCTGTCATATACTCTGTATAATTACAAGCTAAGGTTCTAATGTAAACATATAAAAAACATTTACGTATTAAAAATGATGAGAAATCGCTCCCAAAACTGTCCAGTTTATATTTTTAGTAACGATGCACCTGTATTTTCTTGTATTACATGAGAATTTGCACTATAACTCTTCCACCTTAAGGACGGGATTTTGTACAAAAAATATCGCCCAGCGTGAGTCACGAAACGGGACCCCGGCAGGTGCTGCTCTAGCGGCCAACGCTTCAAGTCTAATAATTTACGCCGCACCAATATTCGCCCGTTTATTCAGGAACGGCTCCAATTGGTGTACATACAATCTTAAAAGGAAAGAGAGTAAATATTTTATTAATCAGTAATAAATTATCGAGGACAATAATATTTTTTTATTAAGTAGGCAATAATTTTTAGTTAATAAGCTTAAACAATCTTATAATTTGTGTCATCATCTGAAGCTCTGTTACACGGTAAAAATATACATACTAAATCTCCCCCTTAAGAATGAAGCATCCCCAGAAAGGTTGAGCTTCTTTTCTTCTAATTCTATTTCCTCTGGTTGATTGACTTTACCCATGCTCTTCTTTGTCACCGTTAGCCTTCTGTTCCTCCATCTTATGTAATGCTTAACATCAGCGGTTCCTAATATGGCATACAAGATAATAATGTTTAGGATTTAGACAAGATTTACATTTGAAAAACAAATCAATTGCAAACCATAAAACAGTTTGATACTTACATAATTGTCCATTTCACACGATATGATCATGTATTCCACAAAACATGTGCCTACACTGTTTATTTTGGTCAAACTAGAAGTGTAATAGTCGATGCACAGCGGACTGTCGGAAATTTTACCATCATAACCGATTATGCACCGAGAGGTGACGATCACTTAACTATTATAAGACGCGTTTTACACGTTAAAAACGGAAACATAATCAGTAGGGGAACGAATAATTCTATTAAAACGGCGATTTCTGTCACCAGGGATATTTTGGCGCTAGCATCGCTTAAAATTATTAAATTGCAATATATAGCTAGGATAAAAACCTCGCTGTACAGCGGTAGTATAGTATAAAGTCAATATAAGTATGACTTTTGAACAAAAGGTGTCACAGGCATATCGTGGAATTAATGTCAACTCGTAATACATTTATTAGACCGATCAAAATAACTCATTTAGAGGGAAAAAAAAAAGAAAATTGTTACCTGGACTTTTATAAGTGGATATGGTAAAGGGGCTTATAATAAATGAAAGAAGGTATCGAAATATAATTAATATTTTTTAATTTTTCAAAAATGTGCTTTTTTGGCTTGCCAGGGCCTGTCATGGCAATGTTATAATTTTTAACGTTAGATATTTTTGAATACAGCAATACTTTTTTAATTGTTATCATAATGTGATCTACATATACGTTTGGATTTGATAGATTAGCAGTCAGGTAAAAAATGGACCACTGCAAAAAAGTTGCCGCGAACACTCCCTATAAACCTTGTAAAACTTAAGGACGGGATTTTGTACAAAAAATATCGCCCAGTGTGAGTCACGAAACGGGACCCCGGCAGGTGCTGCTCTAGCGGCCAACGCTTCAAGGTGTGTTTTTTAACCGAACGACGAACAAGTCTAATAATTTACGCTGGACCGATTTTCCAGGAACGGCTCCAATTTGTGTACATATAATCTTATAAGGAAAGAGAGTAAAGATTTTATTAATCAGTAATAGATTATCAAGGACAATAATATTTTTTTATTAAGTAGGCAATAATTCTTAGTTAATAAGCTTAAACAATCTTATAATTACTATTCCTTCATTATAAAAACAGAAATACGGTTTTTAAAATTACATGTAGTTTCTTCTTCAAAAGTGACCTTAAAACAAGTATAACATGGAATAGTCAACAGTCTAATGTTTATATTTTCACATTAACAATCCGATAATGTAAATTAACTGCTATTTTCAGTAAAAATATATACCTAACCTGAATTATTTTTTTACTTTGGCGAGTCGTATTAACTTAAAAAACACTGCTTAATTACTAAAATATATAGAAACTTGCTACTAATTACGTTTGGAGAATAATATGTATAGGCATAAAATATATATATAATATTACTGTATGTATTTAGTCCATTGAAATGAAGGCTGAACCTCCATTTTTTCCTCTGTCGATCAAACCTGGGCGCAAATATGTTTTCGACCCTCAGGAATCCGAATCCGCAAAAATTTTTGACCTAGGTGATCAGGCAAGGGGTCAAAAGGTCAAAAACCCGTAAAAATAAGGTTTTTCGCAAATATCGTAAACTACGGCAAGTAGCAAAAAAATAATTGCACCATCGTGTTCCCAGGGAAATTTTACATCGATTTTATGCTATTGCTTATTAAAATTAAATAAATTTATGTCATGTTTTGGACAATTACCAAGCAATATAATGCGATTTCAAATATAATTAGCCTGCAGTTATAGTGGATCTGAATTCAATTGCCAGATACACTATTTTTTTTGCTACTTACTTTAATTTTTAAATGGAAAACCAAAAATAATACTAATGAAGAACAGAAAAAAAACTTTTTTAGAACGAAATACTTATTGCAAAAATGAAATATAGTGCTCTGAAAAATCGACTTGTAAAGCTTATTCTACAAATACTAAAAAAGTCAAAATTTGTATAAACAATTGTTCCCAGAATGACAACTTTTTATTTCTAAATTTTGAAGACTTTTGAAGAATTGAATAATGAATAAAATAAGCCTAGTAGTCCGGGCGAATTAGGTTTTTTTTCAAAAATCGGGCCTAAATCTAATCTAAATAAATTTTAGTGTCATCTAGACACTTGAAGGAACACAGGAAAATTTGGAAAATAATTTTTAACTTGACTTTTGTTAAAGTTATTCAATTGTTAATGAACTAATTTTTCGTGGACTTAATCTTTCATAAAATTTGTTGTAAAAGTTTAAATAATGTATCTAAAAATTTTTTTCTTTCTCGAAGGTCTTTTTATATACATAATAAACAAGATTCCGTTGTAAAAGTTTATAACAGTTTTATCATTTGTTTATAATGATTTTTAAAGTTAACAAAAAATGAAAAATCCGGGAAATGTTATAAATTTTTTTTTTACCAAATGTTTGATTTTACTTGTTTTTCTATTAATATATTGCGTTTATTAACTTAGCTATAACAAATTTATAAACAAATGGACAAGTTTAATATTTTTGAAACATTTTTTTGCTATTTTATTGTCTTGGTAAAATAATGATTTTTAAAAACAAAAATTTTTCTTGAATAAATTTTTTAATTGTTTATAATCGTTTTTTTGATTTATTTGTCATTTAAATTATTTATTAAGAATTTTTTTTTAAATCATCATTTGCTATTATCAATATAATTACAAAAAAAAAATTATTCAAATTTTCATTGTTTATTTTATAACTCAAAAGTTCATTGTATTCCGTAAATATCTTCCAGGCTGCACAATTGGTTAAAATTTTGAGTTTCTGCTCTTACAAAAGTTAAGTGTTTAATTAAAAATAGACAAAATTGAAGAAAACAACAAGAAGAATATAAAATATTGACATTAGTTAGAAAAAAAGTACAGAAAATCCAGAAAATGTACCCTTAATCGTGTGATAATTTAAACAAATAAAAAAACATCGTAAACAAATGGAATAAAAAATATAAAAAAATTTTTATTGAGTAGTCCAGTAGTTACTCTATAAAATTGTCTTAAATAGTGGAATCCGTAACTTCAATAGTTTAAAAGTTTTAGTCATTTAAAGAATTAGATAATGCATTTTTTTATATACAAATGTTTATAAAAATATAACCATTGTAGATATGAAGCAGGTAAAAAAATTCATGTTATAGATCAATAAATTATCTAAAAGATCTACCTGAATGTCAAAGACCGTATCATCAATAATTTAGAAATTATAACAATTTATAAGTTTATCAAATAGGTGACCGTTTCAGCTTTGATGTGATAAAGTATTTAAAAATGCAATAAAAATTAGAAAAAAATGTTATTTACCACTTTGATGCACATAGCTGTATTTATAATTCGTTAAAGTTACGAAAAAAAAATAAAATGAAAATCAGAATTTGTTTATAACAAATTGTTTATAAAATAAACAATGAAAATTTGAATAAATTTTTTTTTTTAAATTATATTGATAATAGCAAATGATGATTTAAAAAAAAATGATTTCTTAATAAATAATTTAAATGACAAATAAATATAAAAATCGATTATAAACAATTAAAAAATTTATTTAAGAAAAATTTTTGTTTTTAAAAATCATTAATTTACCAAGACAATAAAATGGCAAAAAAATGTTTCAAAAATATTAAACTTGTCCATTTGTTTATAACAAATTTATAAACAAATAACGTTAAAATTTTTTTAGCTAAGTTAATAAACGCAATATATTAATAGAAAAACAAGTAAAATCAAACATTTGGTAAAAAAAAATTTTTATAACATTTCCCGGATTTTTCATTTTTTGTTAACTTTAAAAAATCATTATAAACAAATGAAAAAACTTTTATAAACTTTTACAACGGAATCTTGTTTATTATGTATATAAAAAGACCTCCCAGAAAGAAAAAAAATTTTAGATACATTATTTAAAGTTTTACAACAAGTTTTATGAAAGATTAGGACCACGAAAAATTAGTTCATTAACAATTGAATAACTTTAACATAAGTCAAGTTAAAAATTATTTTCCAACTGGGCTGTGTTCCTTCAAGTGTCTAGATGACACTATAATTTATTTAGATTTTTAAATTAATATTGAATACTATAAAAAAATTATTTTGTGTTGCACACTTTGCTTGGCGGCGACGCGACGACGCGGAAACCGCCGCCGCCGCGCGGAGCTATATTTTCAACGTCAAATTAAAATTATAAATAATGGAGCTACAATTCCTGACTTATTTTGCTGAAATTTTCTCCTCTTTCAGGATCTTTTTTGAAATTTCAGCTATCTTCAATATTTTTTTAGTTATAGTTAAAAAACGGAGACTCCCTTTTTTCTCTTCGTTTTTTGTTTATAACAATTGCTATTTTTAATTGCGGATAAATTAAAAAATACTTCTTTCTCTGAATTTAATTCCGAATCCAATGTACTAACAACCATATTTTTAGGATTACAATAACTATTTTTCGCAAAAAAAACTCACTTCTCGACTAGACTAGTGGTTTCCTTCTTATCGGTAAGTAGCTACTGATTTGTAGATTGAAACAGAAATCTACCTGAGCCAGACCAATTTTTAAGCTGTAAATTTATTTTGAAACTACCAAGGCTACAATATAAATAACGATTTTATGTGGGACACCCTGTACGTAAAATTTAATCTTTATTCTTAATAAAGAAAAATTAGTACATATTATTGGTTTTTTATGCGTTATATTTTCGTACTACTTAAGCTTTACAAAATCTTATTACTTAGGTACCTACCTACTTTTAAAATATTACCCATATTTATATATCAAAGATAATATCAGACCATTATGGGTCCCATATTCTGTAAATAGTGTTTTCCGCAAAGACAAATAATTTCAAACATTTAATAACTGAATAATCTAAAGCTTATCAAATAATAGGAATGTTATGTCATGCCACCTGAGTATTTTCAAAGACGCCGGCCGCAGTAAAACGAATAAACAGGTGCAAAAAACGATCAAACCATTAAGGTTTTAGGTACTGAAATCTACGAAAATACTATCTTTTTTATATATAATTCCACATGTAAATATTCTTATAACATTTACTTGCTTAGTCCTACATATAAAATTGTTTACTTTTTATAAGTACGTGAAAATAATTGTTAAAATGTGGGGTTAGGATAATAGCAAACGCATGTTTTGCAAACGCTTTTTTTTAGTTATTATTTTATTTGGGTAAATTTAAACGGTAACCATGAATAAACAAAACATCAAGGATTTTATTTTTGTGCTTACCCCTACTTTTGTTCTACACGTTTTACTTTTAAAGATTTCAGTACCTAAAAACGCCAGAAATTTCACTATTTCTCGGCCAATACAATTTACAATAAACCAACTCTGTGTTTTCGCTTTCATTTTCAAGGGTAGCGACACCTGTGACAGAGTACACAAACTAATTTTATTTAGAAATTCTTGTAGAAGATAGAAACCGCTAAAATTCTGGTTTAAATATATAATATAATATAATATAACATGGAGTCGTGTGTAAAATGTTGTCATCTTACTTGAGGACACAAATTATAGAATTGTTAATAAATATTAATCTGAAAATTAAATACAAATGATCCTAAGTGTCCGTTCTAGTGAGTGAAGTAGTTTGGTTATTGTGCCTGACCTAGTTCCGTCGTAAATGCAATATATTGACAGACTAACAGTATGGTTAAAATTGAGGTACTTTGGCATTTATTTAAATTATTCTTCTGTTCTCATGAGCATTGAAATTTATCTCACTCACTAGCGGGAACCATTGCGAATACATTGATATATAATAATATTCAATTATGTTAGTTTCTTCGATGATTTGTGTCCTCATCTGAAGCTCTGTTACACGGTAAAAATATACATACTAAATCGCCCCCTTAAACGTATACATTTTAAATTTAAAAGCAAATAGATACCTACCCACATATGACTAAATAAAGTTTAAGTTACTCATATGCCTACCCACCTATTTATTAACAAAAACTACTAAGAATGTAAATTTTAATGTATTTAACAATTATATTTGTTCAAACAATCTAAAATTTCAAAATATTGATTTAAGTCATATGTCGCATAACATAACCTATCTTTTTATGAATCAAATCTGGGCGGGCTGGCCCAAGAAATCCAAGAATTGTATATAATTCTTTGGCATAGATAAATGTTCTTTGGGCTGGCGGACATAATGTTCTATGGGCAGGGTTGCCAGATAAATTTTATCTATTGTCGTCAGTAGATGGAAATACAGTAGCCAAAAAGTCTGTTTGAAATAAAAGTTATTAAAAAATTAAGTTATTTTTATAGGACCAAACATTCTGAAAGAATATTTAAAAATCAGACATAAAAGAGTAACAAAATACAAATTGGACTGCAAAGAAAATATTTCAACCCAGATTCGAATAAGAAATTTTATATTTTATTTTTAAACAAGTGACACTTTATACAAATAATTACTACTGTCGTATAAAAGTATAAAAATCGTTAGTTGCTATGTGAAATTTTGGCAGCCATTACGGTGTCATGTCGCCACAATGGCGATAAATCGCTACATTTGGCAACTCTGTCTATGGGGTAGGTGAATAACAATCACGGTCCGTAAAGAGACGGTCAGCCAATAAAAAACAAATACGTCACCAAATTTCTCAGTTTATGTTCGTTCAACCGTCATCCCTTTCTGACTCATTGCATGTCCTATAAGAAAATAAGAGGCAAATTTAAAATTGTCACTTTTCTTGTACCACGCTCCTTTTAGCATAAAATAATAAATTTAATCAGCTATGATTATGATTAATTAACAGGTAATTTGAGTCTAAAATGTTACAATATATTCTCTTGCCTTCAAAATAAAAATTGTGTACAATTTATATGATCTTATTGTATCTGCTTTTGTCTTTAGTTAAATTTCAAATAACTTACCAAAGTACTTTAATTCTTTATAATAGGCTGCAACATAATTTATTTTTGTACGTACCAACTACAGTTACCATATTTATCCTTCTACAGTTGATGTTCCGAATTAAAAAATTCTTAAGTAATTTTTTTAATTTTTTAAGTTAAAATGGGTTATTCTAATAATGATAAATTCCATTTATTTTTAAAAGAAGGTTCGTTTCTGTCGTTTTTGTCTGATTGTGTGCAAGAGAGATAGAGTTATAGTGTGCGATAGAGATAGAGTGACTCTGTCCTCATAGAGATAGAGTGACTTTGTCCTCATAAAGAGCTTATCTCTCTCTCTCTTTCTCTCTCTCTCTCTGCTGTCTTTAGGAGTCTCCCCAGCAATTTCAGGACACCTAGGGAGGGAGCGTGGGGTAGAGCGCGTGGCCTTTTTAGCCTTCGTTGTCGATCTATGATGTCACACAGTATAAGAAAAAAACGGTTTTTGCTCGTAACTCGGAAATGGCTGGAAATATAAACAAATTTCCCCTTGGTTCTGAGTAGAGCACTCGGTGGGTGACGCAGAGCGGGCTGTCACAATATATGAAAGAAAAAACACAGTATTTGCTTAGACTCTAAGTATCAAAAATTTTCCCATGGTGAACAAATAAATCTCCCATGGTGAACCAGTGAAAAACGTCAAAACCCGCATGTCAAAAAAAGAAAATCGGGAGCAATGGTGTGTGAAATCATAGGATAAAAAAGTGTTTATAACTCGGAAACGGTGCGTTGAATCGAAAAAATAATTGAAATATGTCAACCCCTCCGTATGTCGAAAATAAATTTTGGAAACAAGAGGTATGTCGTGTTATAGTAAAAAGGCCGTATAACTCGGAAACGGTGCCTTCCCCACACCCCTGGTACTGTGTGTCAGTTCTGCGTTGAATGGAAAAGGTCCGAAGTCCGTATGTAGAAAATAAATTTTGGAAAGAAAAGGTGTGTGAGGTGATACATTAAAAAATGTCTTATAATTTGGAAACGGTGCGTTGAATTGAAAAATAATTTAAAAAATCTCCCCACTACTCTGGTTCTGATTGTCCGTTCTGCGTTGAATGGAAACGGTCCGAAGTCAGTATGTCGAAAAACAAAAAAGTTAGTCAAAAATTGCAACANTAAAGAGACGGTCGCCGCATAAGTCAATCGGCCAATAAAAAAAACAAATACTTCGCCAAATTCCTCAGTTTATCTTCGTCATCTCTTTCTGACTCATTGCATATCCCATAAGAAAATAAGAGGCGAATTTAAAATTGTCACTTTTCTTGTAGGTACCACGCTCCTTTTAACATGAAATAATAAATTTAATCAGTTATAATTATGATTAATTAACAGGTAATTTGAGTCTAAAATGTCACAATATTCTCTTGCCTCCAAAATATAAATTGTGTACAATTTACATGATCTTTTGTATCTGCTTTTGTCTTTAGTTAAATTTCAAATAACTTACCAAAGTACTTTGCAACATAATTTATTTTTGTACTTACCAACTACAGTTTTACAGTCGATGATGTTCCGAATTAAAAAATTCCAAAGTTTTTACAAGTAAACTATACAGTAGGTAGTTTTTAGCCTTGAAAAAGAGTTTTTTTTTCAGTGTTCAGAGTTAAATGGAGGAATAAAATGAAAGGATGAGGAGGAAAAGTTATTCTCACAGAACTTTTGACATAACATTTAATTTTAAGAAAAATTAAAAAATATTAAAATCACATTTCGATAGATACTGAAAATTTCCAATCGCTTTACTAACAATCACATCAATTTGTTATACAACAATAACAATAAATTTAGTCCTTTTAAAGTGAACACAGTCAGTTAAACTAGAAATTTAACATTTAACCTGTTTCCATTAAGTCTTTTTCTTGATGATAAACTTAATAGCTCTGCTTGAGGACCGCGTTGCGTTCAAAGTTTGAATCTTGAAAATAAAAATTATTATTGCAAATTGCAACACTAGGTACACCGCACTCCTGACATTTTTACGTGGTAAATTAATAGTTTAAATTAAACACTACACCATCAACTTATTAAAAACTATTATCGATAACTAACTAATTACTGCAAAATACCCAAACAACTATGAACATTTACTACTTGGAAAAATGCAAAATTACTAGTTAATCCCATGTAAACAAACATAAATCCTTAAAGGTTAGAAATCTTGTAACGTAGTATGATATAAGCCACGCCCATTATTCGTTCATTACTCGACCGTCTTTTTTACGGACCGTGAAAAACAATTACATTTTGATATCAGAATGAAGCGAGGCGAGCGCCATCTGTTACAGAGTGTCCAAAATTGTAAACGTATTTTATTTTCTAACTGCAATCGGGTGTGTAAATAATATTCAGTTTTCCATGTCGGCGAATTCTTACGATTTTCAAATATGACGCATTTAAATATTAAACAATTTCTAGACTTGAATTTTGTTAAGTTACCTTCAGAAAACCTCAAATTTCCTAATGACATATTTTAAATAACCGTTTTGATCTAAAAAAAAAGTTTTTAGCCATAAACAGTTTCTCAAAGAAAATTTTATTTCTCGTAAACTAACGAATATTTTCTAACAAAATTATGTCATTAGGAGCTCCAACAAATTCTAAACCCTTACAACTTTTCATTTGCAATAAATTTAGTTCCTTTCAATTTATTATCATCTTTGAAATAATTTGTTGGAGGAGCCATCTAGTTTTCCTCTATCAGAAGTGGCCGTCTTAATACAATTGTTATATACAAATTCGGATACTGGTCTTTATACAACAAATCTTCCCTACTATACAATTGGAACATAAAGTCTATAATACATAATAATGTATAAGTAAATCATTATAGCCTTTATTTCATAGATGCATAAGGCGTATTAAGCACCTTCCAGTTATACTCCCTCTGGGAGGTGGATCAATAGGAGAGAACCTGTAGAATAGTTACCTGGGTCATCTGGGGTATTTGGGACAAATGTAGTCAGACATTGTTCTACAAACTTTGATATGAACTATAACTATTCTTATACAAGGTTGATCAGTCCTAAATTATAATGCTGAACACAGACAATAAAGGTACTACTTTTGCAGGAGTTAATTGAAAAAGTAAATAGTAGTAGCGTATATAGAGCCCGTTTCTCGGGAAATTAAATAAAAATCTTTTATACCTCTCTTTATTTATTATACAGATTAGCCTACACATGGCTACACATTATATGGAACAGGGTAGTGGTCACTTCAAAAAAGAGTTCGATAATTTTCATTTCAGCCATAGAGTAGGTACAAAATCAGTTATATAAAATTTCAACAAATGCATTTATGTAAGAATTAAAATACATCATTTGACCACCCTTGGCCATTTAAATTCAGTTATTTTCAGCAAGTGCGCTTGAAACTTCGTTTTATAAATAATACTTTCAACCAACAGCTGAACTAATATTACCTTCTTGTAATGCGGTATAACAAAAAATGTTCTATAGAATATTTTTTGTCGTTCAGTTTAAGTATTATGGCTATTATCATAATCGTTTTGTAGATGTTTTGTCTTTCATTTTATGAATTATTTTAAAAATTTTATAGGATCATACCATGAAAAGTAATTTTAAAACGAAAATTCACTGATTGTAACCTGACATTATATTTCTGATTCATCGTGCATACTAATTTACCCCTTTAATAGATATATTTTCAACGAATGAGTTTTCTCGGTGTAAAGTCCTCGCATATTAAGAACTCACGCACGGTCACAATCTTGTAAGGACGGATCAAATGTCTGCGGGTATTTTTTTAACGTTTTTTTTCAAGACCAATAGTGAGCACCGAACACCTGGGTTTGGGTTATTATTTGAGGCGTAGATCATTGTGATTCTCCACAGCAATCTTGACGAAGGTGTGAGATATGCTATTCAATCTCCACGATCGGGTTACAATGGTTGACGTGTATGAGAAAGGGGCCGTGTCACTCCTTGAATCATATTTAAAATTATAGATATTTATCATGTCGGTTCTCATAGGTATTATGAAAGATTTGATTAAACTGTATCATTATTGGAGTAGTTAGGTGTTATTAGTCCTCTAAAATTACAGAATTATTATTAGTTCATGGCTCTATGACATTAGAATCTCGCTATTAGGTAATCATCCTTTACACAGGACGTAACAGCGACATTTTGATACACTTTTAGAATTGATTGCCAACATAAAGAAAAAGTAACGTTTTTTTCATAAAAACAATTCCTAAGATCTCCATAATCTTTCAAATAATTAATGAAATTACTGAAATACCATATACAGGGAGTCTGGTAAGTATATAGCATACTCTCGGGAGTGTATAGGTCAAAATGATCCTAGTTTGTCATAAAAAAATTTTTCGTAAAGTGCCCCTTAACGGAGATACAGAGTATAGTAGACACCCTATATGTTCCAAAATTGTTGCAGTGGTTTGAGCAATAGACCATTTCCAAAGAAAGCTGTTATGCCTGATTTTGATTTGTAGAATCCGACATCCACGAGTTACGAAACATGGCAAAGTTAGGAGTATTTTTCTCTAATTACATACTGCTAGTTGTTGAGAAATTGTTTTTTATCGATGGTCTTTTTGCTGACACAAATATTGTCATAGTTCTTTGAGTTTAACTATTGCATTCTAAAATTATACAAGTAAATTATATGTAGACTCTACTATTTAGGTAATAATCAGCAGTAAATGACTAATTTTTCCCTAAAGTGACTACTATAAAATATCGGCAAGTACATCTAAAAGGATACAAAAAAATCATTCGAATTATGCATATTAAAAAATCTTTAGGTAGATGTCCTGATTCTTACTGGGTCTTATTTGAATACACTGATAAAATTTGTTGAAATTCACATAGGATTTTTACATATGTACCGGGTGTTTCAGAGTAGAACTGACAAAAGCCTAGAGGAGATACCGCTCAGCAAAATATGTAAAAATGTTCATATGATCATGGGTCCGCAAGTGCTTAATTTCCGAGATACAGGGTGTTAATTTTTTTAAAAAATTGACTTTTTAAAAAAACGCTCTAGCCGATTTGATTGAAATTTTTACGGTTTATTAAAACAATTACCAGACATCAACTGGATCAATTAGATTTGATCCAGAATATTCAGGAGCGTACCCAGTAAGCAAGTCGTTTTTTTTTGTAGGTTCTATAAAAAAAAACCGAGACACTAAAAAGAGTAACGAGACACAAATGTACTATTTTTTAGTGGGTTTATTTGAATATTACATAAAAACCGCAAAAAATAAAACGACTTGCTCGCTGGGTCCCTGAATACTTTGGATCAAATCTAATTGGTCCAGTTGATGTATGATAATTATTGTTTTAATAAACGGTAAAAATTTCATTCACTACAGGGGTGTAGTGCTAAGTGTGGCTATAAAAAGTTGGATTGTTTTGTTCATTAGCATGTACCAGTTGTCAAGGCCAGTCGTGCTCCAATGTTGAATCGCCATCAGAAGAGGATTCTTACCATATCAGCGAGGAGACATCTGATGCATCGCCGTTAGAAGAATTTATTTGTATCCGGTAGGAAGAAGAAAAGAGAAGAAGAAGAAGGAAGAGAAGAAGACTTGAAGTTCCATTAAATAATTATCAATCAGACGAATAGTTTTCCCCAATTACTCATACACCGCTTTCATCATTTCCAATAGTACCATTTTTTATTTAATACAATATTATTTAATTAAACAGGACCACAATAGACCGTGTAATAGGTCTACCGGGGAAACAACTTTTAAAAAAACGCGCCAACTACACTACCTTACAGGTGGCGTGGAAACGTGTGCATATTATGGAGAACGTAACTTTTTCAATTTTTTGAATCGCTATATCTCAGAAATGGTGATTCTTAGGAAAAAAAGAATTATTAGAACAATATTTACTGATAATTGCATGATCTACAATTTTTGTCTGTCCTATTTTTATGATAAAACTTACCATTTGGCTGAAAAATGTAAAAAAACATATTTGCGAACTTTGACCTTGAATCAATTTTTTTCCAGATGTAGGATCGATGGGGACTTTTCACATTTCATTTATAATGGTGTTCCCAACATTCGTACCAATTTTCAGCTTTATGCGAATTATTATAACCATGAATGTCTATTTTCACCGGGCTATAATTCAGAAACTCGTTCAGAAATGTATAGTTTACTCTATAGAATATTCATTTGGTGCATTAATAAGTCTTAAACTTGTTTATTGTTATTTTCCCTTCACTTAAGTACGCCGTAATCTGCTTTGGAACAATATTTAAGTATGTAAAAAATATATTTTTTCGAAAAATATTACAAAATAATAATGCATAGATTTTATTTCGTCTTAAAAATACCGTGTAGTTTTCCTGTTCCATGTAAATATACATACCTGTATTGATAAAGTAAATTTACATTTTGAGTGAATTACACAAAAAATGTAAAATTACATGCTTAATGCAACTACTATGATGTAATTTTACATTACCTACTAACTGTGATTAAAATAACCAATGATCTAATGAGTAATTTTACATAAAATTTTTATGAGTGTACATACGGACGAATGTTAAGATGGATTTATCATTTTCAATATTTCCTCCGCAGTTTTTTAATACCCATCCATTCAGAGCGGTATTCAAGCTTCGTCTTTCTTATCTATTAGTGCATTTTAGTCGAGAATGTCATGTAGAGGGTTTCCATTTACTTATCTGCTATCGAATACAACGCAGCGAACGGGAAAACCATTACGAGTGACAAGTCCCGGAATGAGTTGTTGAAAAATGAATGGTTAGTGGAAGTCACATTAATGGATCGGTATGAAAGGGATTTGTTGCGTTGCTCCGGTCATATGAAGAAAATAAATGTCGAAATGGAACGCGGATTTATGGAGGCCCAGCTAATGGATCGGGAAGGAGAAGTAGATTGGGAAGGAATCAGGGTTCGAATGATGAGGTCGCTGAAAATTGGGACAGCGGAAGTGCGTAACACAAGTGTAACTCACACTTAATGTTCAATATAATTGCATCAGTAGATCTCACGACTTTATTTTATTAATGTCAGAAAAAAGGAGAACATCTGAGATTGAAATGGAAAATATTCGAAAAACGATATGATACCTACCCTACATGTTTATAAAATTATTAGTTATACAGATTATGCTCTCGAGTCGTTGAAATGCCTTTTTAAAAGCAAAATCTTTTCAGTTTAGAATGTACAAGTACACTTAATTCTCTTATATTCTGACAGCTACAAATTTTCGACATAATTGCATCCACACGTTATCTTTGCAGATAGAGCGCTTATAATTAATATTATTTAATATTATTCCGTCTTAGAAAAATGTAAGTTATCGTTTGATACAGTTCAAATTTTTGTCAAAACATCAAGGTATAAAATGAAGCGCTAAATTTTACACTAAATTTCAAATTAAATAATTAAAAGTAGTTCATGTTTATCCAGATTCATGAGTTTAACCTAGAAGATGTTAAAAGCTAAACAACTTTAATCTTGATTCGGTGTTAAGATTAGTATTATTTAGGTATGTTCAGATCGTAAAACAAACACTCGAAGATATCTTTTCAACAAGATTCTTATTTCTGGTTTAACTAAATCTAAACTGTATAAAATTTGTGTTAAATCTAAAATAAAAACGACACGGTTACCTATTTGTTTACTTTTTTAGAATTAGGAAAAAAGGAAATAATCAATTATATCTAATAAATAGAGATCAGAAATGTTAGGGTGACTGCTATGTGGTACAGGGTTGGCTGTAGAATGGGTTCTCTTGTATGTGATTTTATTCAAACAAAAAGTGAGAACCATTGCCTTCTTATAGCTGTTTTACATTGACAATTTATTCATGAATAAATTGATGAAGTTCTTCATGAATTAATTCACGAATTTATTGGTAAACAGTGTGGTTTTACACTGCTACAGACTTTGTCAAGTTTTTTGACGCATGAATCAGTTCTACCAACGAATCAAAAAAGCAAATAAATTTAAGTGATACAACAGCGGTACCGTTTTGACACATATTATATAAATATTAGTGATTGTAAGTAACAAATCATTAAAAACAATGCAAAACTAGTACGACGCGAAATTTGAGGGTGGAAATCTGTTGGGTTGGTACTTCCGAACTTCACGAAGAAATTGACGAAAATTAGAACATGCTCTAAATCGTCAAGAACTTGATGAATAAATTCATGAAGTTATTTGACAGCAGATTTGGTGCATTACACTTGTCCAATTTCTTGATGAAGTGACTTCATGAATTAATTGATGAATAAATTGTCAATGTAAAACAGCTATTATAACTGCACTCTTTATTTTATAAGAAGTTATTTTAGTATTTGCATAATAGTATAAAACAAAAAGGGGCATAAGAAAGCGATTGTAGAAAATTAACAACTAACAAAATTAACAATTAACAGTTGTCCTAAATGACTGTTCAACATTTATCGAGAACTAACTGCGCACAGAAACATTAGTCTTTAAGAAATAAAAATAAATAAAATAAACTGTGGACAAGGTGAAGTGAACAAAAAGTAAATAAACCTTAATAAAGTTATAAATTAGTTCCATTGGCATAAGTAACATTTGATGGCATCATGAAAGTCTATCATCGTATATGTTTTTTTCTTTATTTGTTAAGTATTTTGCCAACCTTGAAAAAATTTTATAATTAGTAAAATAAACCCTTGCGCCAAAAGGATCGGTCTTGGGTTATTGTTATGAAAGTAGTTTTGGTTGTAAGGCTTTCACTGCCAGTACTGATAATTAAAATACGACAGTTTTTGGGTTGTTATGGTGTGGCCTACATACCTGATTGCCAGTTACAGAATTACCTTTCACCTTCTTAGCCTTGGCTAGGAATCTTTAACTTGCCTTTGTGATTCTCCGTCTAAGCTTTATTGGGGCGAACTCGCTATTTAAACCCCTAGACTACCCTAATGCTCATTTCGACTCTTATTAGAAAAAGGTGATAACATTGATCGGGGAGATATCTCTAATATAGGCCATAGAAGCCCAACGTTCCCCCAACACGGATTCTATTGTTAAGGAGATGTCCGAGCATTCACATAGTAGATGTACTCCTCTCTTCCTGTTCACAACCCCTACAAAGAGGTGTTTCATACTTCCTCATGGTGAAAGTATTTCTTTAGCGAACAGTGTCCAGTTTGAATATCTGTCACCAGGTGAAGATTTGATAGGCAGGTATTTTTTGGTATATCCTTAATCCAGTCGGGTTAGACAAAAAAGGGCTTAACCGGGAAAAAATTAGGGACCACAATTTTATTATTCTAACCTTTAGGGGATTCAATAGTAGTGTAAATTCAGAATCGCGACTGAATTCCACCCCTGCGTCAGCCGCCATCTTGAATTTAAGGAACAATCGTTTTTGCTCAATATGTCGGCCATTTTCAATTTTATAACAAAAATGGTAAGGACTTCAGTTGTTGCAAATGCGATTTTCTACAACTTCTTTTATTACAACTTTTATCGTGCGATCGATATTTTTCAAGTTAAGGGGGAAAATAGTGACAAAGTATAATTATTGAATTATCTCGATTGTTATTGACTTTACCACATAAATATTCATAAACAAAGTTGGAAAGAATTATATTTTCTACAATTTTGATCTCTCTGATTTTTTCGTTATTACCAACATTTAAGGTCCTACGCTTGCGGAGACGTCAGGCCTATGGAATGTTGATCCCTTGAGTTTAGTTAGGCTTGCCATAGACCTTAAATTTTGGTAGTAGCGAAAAAATCAAAGGGATCAAAATTGTAGAAAATATCATTCTATCCAACTTTGTTTATGTATATTTATGTGGTAAAGTCAATAACAAACGAGATAATTCAATAATTATACTTTGTCACTATTTTTCCCCTTAACTTGAAAAATATCGATCGCACGATAAAATTTGTAATAAAAGAAGTTGTAGGAAATCGTATTTGCAACAACCGAAGTCCTTACCATTTTTGTTGTAAAGTTGAAAATGGCCACGATTTTTCCTTAAATTAAAATTGGCGGCTAACGCAGGGGTGGAATTTAGTCGCGATTCTGAATTTACACTACTATTGACCCCCCCTAAATGTTAGAACAATAAAATTGTGGTCCCTAATTTTTTCCTGGTAAAATGACAACCCGACTGGGCTATGCTGGGGTTTTCTAGGAACTCCTTAACAAAGTGACAGCTATTTGTTTCATGCCATACCATAAACTCTTTGAGGCTGTTTTCCTTGATAATTGCAAATAATTTTGATAGGGGAAACACACTGGTGGGTGTGATCACACGTTCGTCTTCGTACGCTTTCACAGTGTTGTACCCACATATTTCATCTGATCCATTTTGAGCTATGACTGATTTCACAGACTGGTAGAGCCTCTAGGCCCTTTCGTGTTCTGATAATATAATAACCGATTTTTTTGTGATACCAATCCTCCCTGCATTCACTCGGTATGCGGTATATTTCAGAGATGAACATAAGGTCAAGCCGGTCTTTTATTGCCCTTAACTCCTGTTAGACTTTTCGTGTGTAGGGACAAACCTTGTACCTACCCCCTTTCTCTACAATACCTTGGCAATAAAGTCTGTTACGTCGATAGTTGACTCGTTGATATCCCGGATCCGATATGGCCCTAAACCTGTGTTGATAATAGTTCTATTTTGTGCCGGGTGATGGTTCGAGTTCAGTTGTAGGATGGTGGGTTTTCTATAGACACTATGTGCTAGCTGTTTCTGATTTCCAGTTACCAAGATGTCCAGGAAATACAATTGTCCCAACTTTTCTTCCTTTATAGTGAACCGAATATTTGGACGACAGCCGCTCAAATGGTTTAGGAAACAGGCATGGCTGTCCTAACCATGTGGTCAAATAATAAACGTATCATCCACGTACCGGAATGTGATGGTTTGAATTCACCTGTTTCCAGTGCTACCCTTCTTGTAACTGGCGATGACCAGGTACTAGGCCATGGCATAGCAACCCGAAAAATATAGGTGTTTTATTAATATTGCAGTTATTCAACAGTTGTCATTAATATTATAATTTTGTTTTATTTTTATATTTCTAATTTATCTGCCTTAAAAAATCGAGGAGTCGACGTATTAGAAACATATCGTGGTAATAAAAGCCTCTTATTTAGCAATTTATCGCACACCAACGAAACAAAACGTTGTACGTGTCCTGCGTGCCTACGTGGGTGAACCGGGAAGGAAACGGGATCTGGGCAGGGCGGCGAGGAAAGCAAGGACATATTCAATTTTACGGGTTGCTTACAGGCGGGCACGGCAGATTTATTATTTTCAGAGCTCGTCCAATCTGGGGCGCGGGCAGAGCTAATCTCCCGTGTCGAACGGGAACGACAATACGGGATATATTTTCATAAGTTTCGGTGAAACGGCGGTTTACTTGTGTGACAGCATTTATTATTGAATTACCTATCAGGTAAACAGAATATGATACGATTGTGTCAGCACAAGGTTCTGGCGAAATCATAACACAACAAGACGGATAATTTTAATCGATTTTTTTATGATTGCAAAAGAGCTGCATATAGTTTAAAACATATATAGGGTACAAAGAGTAACTTCTTCGACTCAAAATAATGACATTTTCCTCATACCAATAAAACATGTGTCAAAGTTACGATTTTAAAAATTGTACCTTTGTTGCTTTTAAATCTATTCATCTAAAATTTTGCACAGGGTTTGTTAATCCTGGCATATAGTCCAAGCATTCTGTGATTGCTTAATGTTAAATTTAAAGAAATTATTACCTGGAAAAAATATGAAGGTATAGGAAATTAAATCTTAAATTAAGTTTCTTCTTCTTTAAAATCGATCCAAAATGGCGAACATGGCCAAAAAAATTCATTTTGCAAAAAACAGTTTTTCTTAAATAACTAAAAAAAACTATAGCTCCAATCTAAAAATTTTAAATGAGAGAGTTGTAGGAAAGATCTATCGAATGACGTATCTATTGCTTCGTCACTTTTCGAGAAGTACACAAAAAACCGTTAAAAATCCTATTTTCTATTCTTTAACTCGTTTATGTTCCCATACTTTCTATTTATTGTAAGCATAGCCCGTGGCAAGCCAAAAAAGTACATTTTTGAAAAATTAAAAAACATTAATTATTTTTCGTGATATAGGTATCGATTTTTTGAAAAAATTCGCTTTCGAAAATTGACTAGATCTTCTCAGCGGATGGCCCAACAGTAACGATTTTCGGTACATTTTCTACGTTAAGAAGCATTACCACGCTATCAAACAATTTTGACACGACTTTATTAATTTTGTGCAAAACCGTACTTATCCTATCAACTTCGACGTCACCTGTTACATGGGTGTTGTATAATAATGAAAAAGTAATATTAACGGTCGGTAGAAGGAAGCACAAAAAACAAACGCTTAGTTAGGGAATTCTGGAAGGAAGCCTAAGTAGTCGAAGATAGGCGGTTGAAGTGAGGACAGCGCGGAGTGAAAAGTAAGACGATCAGTGTAGTGTGAAAAATATAGAAGTAGTGGAAAATTAAGTGTTTAACCGGTATTAGTTAGCAGGTAATTATTCTTTAAGTACTTTGTTGTTAATTGTTCTATGTAATCTTATGATTGTGATGATTATACATGTTTCATGATAATAATTCTGTATATGTTTAGCCTTCATTGTTTTATGTTCAGGGACGTATATTTTTCTAACGTAAAATTGTTACAATTATTATTAAAGATTGCTCATTATTTATTACATGTTAAAATATGTATATATTGTCGTGACTGCCCAGATATTGCAATAACAACTCCTTTGTTTCACATTTAACTTGTTTTATCATGATTACGTTGTTCTTCGATTTCTTGTGCTCACTTTATGTCATATGCATATAAGAGCCTTGTTGAATTTACTAACATTTTCGCCCTTGAGAAATGAATCTGTAAAAAGGATAATTAAAAACAAAAAAGGAATTGCTAAAACAGATCTTCCGAAATCTAAACTCATAGCTGGATTGCCTCCCGTATGGGACTCCAGTACCTTACTTATTATTATTATTATTATTATTGTTATTATTATTATTATTGTTGTTGTTATTGTTATTGTTGTTGTTGTTATTATTATTATTATAACCTCTTCAGTTTTATTTGGAAGTGTGCAAGTCTAATTTGAGTGAGGTGACATTTAGTGAGATTAAGTCAGGTCTTATTTATCATTAGCAAAGGATCTTAATTTATGCCTTTTGTTAGCGGTTGTTTTGTATTTATATTTGGGTAGTTAGAGCAACGATTGTGGGTTTCTCTGCCATGCTCTTTCCCCACAGGAGCTCTAGGTGAGCCTGGCACTCTCATTTTATGTTAAATGGTTGTTAATGTTTTTGTTGTTCTTTCTATTTGTTACATGTTTAATTTGAGGACTGTTGTACGTAAATAATAAAGTTAGGTGTATTTACTCTGCTTTTGTTTTATATAATTAAACCATACTTCCCCTCTACAAAGTTAGTAGCCAGCGCCTTCCGGTCAATTAAAAAAATAGATACACACAACGTAAGTATTCCTTATGACGATCACATATTTTTGGCCACAACTACGTTTGGTTTAATTTTTCAATCGAACCCGGGGTTGTTATAATACAATTTTAAGGATAAAGAAATTACTAAAAAAATGCACCAAAGGTAGCATTACATTTGAATTTTTTGTGAAAATCAATAAAACTCTTACATTAGAAAACAGGGGCAATTGACGGTATGTTTATTTTTTAAATTGAAATTCAATTTAAGGTTATGATTAAGCAATCAATTACCTTTTCAACAAGCCCAACTTCATTGCAATCAGTTTACGTAATCCAGAGTTATCGTACTTTTTGTCATAGGAAATAATTCCCCCCCCCCCTGCTTTATTTATTAAGATGCAAAATGTTTCCAAGAAAAATTTTGAACAAAGAACAGAAGATGTCGAAACCATTAAGTTGGATCTATCATTCCTTGTCATTTTTTAAAACTAATGCAGTTTTTTAATTTTATTTTAGAAATGGACCCTCTAGTCAAAATGAGAAGCTAAAAATAATTTTATTGAATTTCTAGTGTACATATTAGTCATCGATCGAAAATAATTTAAAAAATTGAAGGTATTAATTAAATAGTTTATTAATTAACATCTTCTCAACCCATCGATGTGCGTTAATGAAAGTTGAGGTAAGATAGAGGGCAATATATCCATTATTACTATAACCAGTGTGTCTATTGGAATCGTTCCAATGATACAGAGAAAGTAAATTTTCAAAATTTAAAGATTCAATAAATCGTATTATTATCGTTTATCTTCCTAACTCGTCATTAATCGAAATCGAGCTGAGTATAGTCATTAATATTATAGGCAGTGCGATTGTAAGCCTAAAAAAAGTAATTTTTAAAATTTATAACTAACTAATTAACTATATATAACTAAAATTACTAACTAATATCTTCCCAACCCTTTGATTTGTGTTAATGAAAATTGTGGTGATGATATAGTGAATAATATCCATTATTATTATAAACAGTACCTCGATTTAACCCCCAAAAGTACAGAAAAATATTTTTTTAACATGTTAATCGGTTATTAATTCCCAACCCCGTCTATGTGAGTTAACGAAAATGGAAATAAACGTAGACGGTATTATATTTTTATTATTATAGGTCATCGACGCACTGTCTATAAATATAAAAGATATAATGACCTCACCCCAATTTTCATTAACACACATCGATGGGATTAATTAATTAGCAATTTAATTAATACCCATAAATTTTCAAAATTAATTTCTTTCTGTGTCTTCTGGAAGATTACAATCGCCGTAATGCTTAGGGCAATAACTGCTATAATTTCCTTTATTATAACTCATATAGAGGGGTTGAGATTAATTAATTGAGTGATGGTTTAAGCTGTTCTTTATTTGACCATACGTCAGCATCTGTGGCTGAAAATCTGTGAATAATTTCACTCAAATAAAGTGTCAGCCATTATCAATTGATTTAATGCCAACAGATTTTTGGTAAAGTTAAAGGAGAATTATAATCAGTTGAAGGAATTTTATTAAATAAAAACAGTGCATCATCGAATCAGAGATTAGATATGATGTTAGCGGAGGAGTAAAATGTCGGGTCTAACTGACCACCTATTAAATTACGTACTAAGTACAGGATATATTGAGGTATTGTCATACTGGGAGGCTCGTAAATTCCGGCAGAGCTACAAAATTTATTGCCAATTCCAATGTGCGATCAACTACTTAATGGCATTTACAATTTCAGGTCGATCGGACTTATTGACGTTGTTTTCAGAGTTAACGGTCTGAGCATTTGTCATCATATTATAGGTACAATGTAATTCAATGTAGTAATGGGAAGTCAGATGAATGTAGTTATTCATTCGTATTTGTTACTGGTGTACATCGTGAGAACATTGTGTTTGTGTGACTAGAATATGACAATTCAATTTTGAAATAATATTAAAACATTTTAATTATACATTTTAACTTACAAATATAGTTTAAACTTTTTTTAGCGTATATACGAACTAAAATTGTTTGTACTGTTTCTGTTAAAAAGTCAATATTATGACGTTAATGACATAGTATAAAGCTGGAAAAGTAGTTATAATAATACCATAACGGGATTATCGAATAACATACACAAAGTTAAAACAGTAGTCGTTAAAACCACATTATATTGCCATTAACGTGGAAGGTTATCGAAATACCCACAATTTATGACATCAAAGGTAAAGAGTATTGTAAAGAGGGTTATATTAATACTGAAAATACTCTACTATTAGTTCAAGTATTGGTCCTCAAAATCTTTTAGAAGTGTGTCTAATTTATTGTTAAGTACAGTTTTTTTTATTAGTTGCATTATAACAAAAATCAGCAAATATCCATTGCTATATCAGATGGATCAATTCTTACAATTTTGGAGAATCGTTCGTATTTTCACAGAAAATTGTTCGGATGTCGGAAGACTCGAATTTAGAGAAAGTTTAAATGGAATAGCTTTTCGATAAGTATATTTCTTTAAGAGATATAGAGTATTTTTCATATTTGGTCAGTTTTTCAAGAAAATTTTGTATTTTTAGATGGACGTACTTTAATTATATTTTTACTACATATTATAAAACAAAGTCCTCCGCCGCGTCTGTCTGTCTGTCTGTTCGCGATAAACTCAAAAACTACTGCACCGATTTTCATGCTGTTTTCACCAATGGATAGAGTGGTTCTCGAGGAAGGTTTTAGTATATAATTTGTTAAGTTTTTGTATACATTAACGATATTTGTTGGAGGTGTCGGAAAAAAATAAGCCGTCTGGGAGCTATCAACGAAAACGCTGCCTAAACCCTTTGATGTTTTAACAAAATAATGTATGGTGGAATTGTGTATCTTATATAGGTCTACAGAAAAGTCCGAGATGGCATATGTCTATCTCTTAAGGATAACATACTATATCCATTTTAATACTTTAAAAAATGGGCAATTATAAAGCGGTAATTGGAAAGCTATTTACACAAATACGGTATTAATCTTTATCATTTTAAATACGTTAGTTGGCTTGAGCATTTCATGAAGATTATTTTTCCCTTTACACCATGCAAATTAAATGAATACCTTAGGAGATATAGCAAAATCAAAATAATGCGCAACGAAATTAATTTCGTGTCGCCGTCAATCGACCGGGCCGCGCGAGCGCCCCGTGACCCCGCGCCACGCGTCCGAGCCGGGGAGGTCCGAAAGTTTATGTGGTGTATCAATGTACGGTGGAATTGTGTATCTTATATATGCCTACAGAAAATTCCGCGATGGCATATGTCTATATGTTAAAGATAACATACTACCTATATCCATTTTAATACTTTAAAAAATAGGCAATTATAAAGCGGTAATGTAAAAGCTATTTACACAAATACGGTATTAATCCTTATCATTTTAAATAAGTTAGAGGCTTTAAACATTTCATGCACATTATTTTACTCTTTTACACCATATAATTTAAATGAATATCTTAGGAGTAATCGCAAAAAAATTACGGACACGAGAATAAAATTCAAGCGCCAAGCTTCGCTTGATGCGATCTCCGACCCTCCCCCCGCACCGTCTTGCCTACTGTTTAGCTAATAAGCCGAACGATAACGCGCGCGTGATCCTTTAATAAACTGACTTGGAGCGAATGGAGGTGACTGACGGCTGTGTTTTCTTTCTGGGTGTTGTTGGAAAGTTATAATTGCGTTCGATATTTTAAGGTCACATTTTTGTTTTGTATTTGTTGTCTTTAGGTAGTCGGAACATACATAGATACTTGCAAACATACTTTTATTTCATTGAGTTTTAATCATTTGATTGTTTTTTTCTTATTGTAAATCATTTAAAACTTCATAGTCGCATTTTTGTTTCGTGTTTGTTTTCTTTAGGTAGTTAGATACCTAACTACTTACTTATTAATTAAAATTGATAGTCCTGAACATAGGTACTTTAATTTAATTCGTTTTGTTTTCACATTGTTGGTAGTTACCTATATTGTTTTAAATTTAAAGGTTTTGAATTTTTAGTTTTGAGTTCGTTTGTTGCCTTTAGGTATATAGATATATAGTGAATTATTTTAAAATTAATATTAGGGTCGCATTAGATGAAATATGATTGATTTTTTGTTTGTTACGATTTAACTCAAAAACTACTCAACCAATTTTACCGAAAGCTACATCTCCTCGGAGTAACATAGGCTATTTCATATTTGCCCGTGCGAAGCCGGGGCGGGTTGCTAGTGTATTTATATTATTTACTATATTTACATTATTTTTAAGAGGAAGACTTTTGCGTCGAATACAGTGTAGTAAAATAGGGTAAACCGGGTAAACATAAATCTATATTTAATTTAATTAATAAGACAGATGCCCGTAGCCGTCCGTTAATGTATAACACTTTTTGTGCGAAATTTTTTCTGAAATTTAATGCTTAAAATGATATACCAATTCTAGATAGGATTTCATATGCAGTGCCACGAGTTAATAAGGCAGATTTTGTTCACAAAATACCACCAAAAACCTGGTTTTAGGTAAGTGTTATAAGAGAAAAATAACATCATTTTGGCTTGTATTAAATAAGATCAGCTAGTTAAACTATTTGGCTTAACCGTCTTTGTATTTTTTTTATATATGCTGTTGTTATTGTAAATGTTAATTACTTGTTAATATTACTCTAATTCTTCTATTAGTTCTTATTATTATTTATTCAATACTGTTCAACTTCTTTAGGTGTAGTCCATACGTTAAATAAAATTCATATCACCGCTGATACGAATTTCCAAAGCCCTTACATATTTTCTATAACATTCGTTTCGTCAGATAAATTTTTTAGATAAGTTATAGGTAATAAGTAGTAAGTAGTAAATACTAAGTTGTAAGTTGTAAGTTACAGGTTACAAATTACACGTTACAGGTTACAGATTACATGTTAGGTTAGGTTACAGGTTACAAGTTGTAAGTTATAAGCTGTTAGTTGTAAGGTACAAGTTGTAAGTTGTAAGTTGTAAATTACAAGTTGTAAGTTACAAGTTGTAAGTTGTAAGTTGTAAGTTACAAGTTGTAAGTTGTAAGTTATAAGCTGTTAGTTGTAAGGTACAAGTTGTAAGTTGTAAATTACAAGTTGTAAGTTACAAGTTGTAAGTTGTAAGTTACAAGTTACAAGTTACAAGTACATACAAATTACACGTTACAGGTTACAGATTACATGTTAGGTTAGGTTACAGGTTGTAAGTTGTAAGTTATAAGCTGTTAGTTGTAAGGTACAAGTTGTAAGTTGTAAATTACAAGTTGTAAGTTACAAGTTGTAAGTTGTAAGTTACAAGTTACAAGTTACAAGTACAAGTTACAATTTACAAGCTACAAGTTACAAGTTACAGGTTAAAAGTTACAAGTTGCAAGTTACAAGTTATAAGTTACATGTTATAAGTGGTAAGTTATAAGTTTTGATCATTTTTAGGTAATGGAATATCGTACATATTTTTCGATTGTTAAAATCAGCCTTTTTGTTCAAATCATGTTTGGTACATGATATTTGCACAAAAGTTTTTCCAAAGATATAGATATCCGTTGACGTCACCATAAAGATATTTTACCACGTAATTTTTTAGGCTTCACGTACCTAAAATAAGTTGAAAACCCTATTGGCTACTACTGCGTCTTTGAAGTAAAAGCGCATGTAAAAGTAATAATTGCATCCGTGTTTGAGTCCGTAAAATAATACGTCATAAGAAATACAATAAAGACAGAAGACCTAAAATATTGGTTAAAGAAGATAACTAAACCAAATTTTATATATGCACCTTGGTCATGCAAATTTTTAGTCTAGGTGCGTAAATCACTATTTTGTAGTCAATTACTTTACGATATAATTTAGTGTACTCTGATTTTTTTGATTGATACGAAGGTTTGGAAAGGTCAAAGTCAAAAATAACATGTAGAAATTTAGAACTAAGTAAATATTTCTCCACAACTAGAAATTTTTAATTATAGACACTTTCATATAGAAATTTCAGGAAGTTACTGTAAAAATTCATATTTAGTAAGTAGAAATTTGTGCATAAGTTATTTTTCACGTTCGTTTTTAGAGCCAAATCACTTAAAAAATATACGTCTTGTAACTCTTAAGCGTAAAAAAATGGAGTGTTTTCCTTTTTAATTTATTTTTTAAATTGACTGAGAAATCTTATCTTCTCTATGTCTACATTTTCTCAAATAATGCGAAAAATTACAAAACCTATACTTTAATATGTAGTTAAATCACTTACTTATACGTATTTCATATTTATTTGTATTTTAGTGTGAATTTTTAGTGTGTAAACTTCTCTGGAAAATAATCTATCGGAAACGATTTTTACGTATTTTTTATTATTGATATAATTAAACAGCTTAGAGCATCATATACAGGGTATCTCATAATTAGCTGCCAACCCTGAACAGGCCGATTCTATGATCAAAACTAAGTAAAAAAGTTCATATGAACATGGGTCCGGAAATGCTTCCTAAGGGCACAGGGACCCATTGAAGAGGGAGGAATGGAAATCATTTTTTTGCAATATCTCTCAATCGCGTTGTGATAAATGAATGAAATTTGGTATACACAGCTAAATTTTGATGAGCAATTTGATGGACTAATCCATTTATTTCCACAAGGTCCATTGGGGTGGGTACGGGGGGGCCCTTGGTACTTTGCGTGTGTAACTTTTTCATCTTTGACTTTTTAACAAATTGGACAGCAAATTCCGTTTTCCCGAACTGTTTTACGTTAAAAAGGTACTCTTGTTTCAAATCGTTATCTTTAACGGTTTCTGAGAAAATCGCTCTTGAATTAATCCCACTTTGGTCAATTTCATAGTAATTTAAACAAAATTATCAAGGTATTCTTATGTCAAAGTATTGTCAACCCGATTGCCAATTTAATAGTTCTAAGCGAAAAAAATGGAAGAGTTTACGGGACAAGAGTTAGTTGATATGATATTTATTTATGGCTTTTGCGATGGTAATGCTGCAGCGGCAGAACGCGAGTACGGGAGAAGGTTTCCAAACCGAAGGCTGCCATCAAGGAGGACATTCCCTACGGTATTCCGCAACTTAGCTGCAACCGCCACTTTTCGAAAGGCACCGGGTCAAGGACGTCCCAGGATTAATAGGGAAGCGGAGGTCCTTGACGCTATTGAACAAGATCCTACGACTAGCATACGGAACATTTCAAGGCAAATAAATGTTCCTCGGCCAACGGTACTACATATCTTAAAGATTTCCTTAACAGAATTGATTAGATGTGCTACTAACATTTCAGGTTGGAAGAATATTAAAGCGACAAGGTCTACATGCCTATCACTATCGACGTGTACATGGCTTGATACCAGAAGATTTTGCGCCACGTATGCAATTTTGTCGCTGGATTTTGTCGCTGGACAACGAGCAAGCTTCCAAAATTTTGTGGTGTGACGAAGCTACTTTTACCCGAAATGGAAAATTAAATTTTCATAATTCTCATTATTGGGAAGAAGAGAACCCACATGTTGTTCGGAGAACAAACTTCCAGCAACGGTTTTCCATAAATTTATGGGCGGGAATAATTCACGACACTCTGATTGGACCTATTGAAATTCCACAACGTCTCAATTCAAATCTTTATTTAAACTTACTTCAAGAAAATCTTCCCCAAATTCTCGATGATCTGCCTCTAAATTTACGACGTAACATGTTTTTTCAACACGATGGAGCCCCGGCACATAGTGGTCGCAATGTTCTAAATTTCCTAAACGAAAATTTCGCTGGACGGTGGATAGGGAGGCACGGACCGGTAGCTTGGCCGCCGCGTTCTCCCGACCTAACCCCGCTGGACTTCTTTTTCTGGGGATATCTAAATCAAAAAGTTTACGCCACCGAAGTCGATACCCGTGAGGAATTGCTGCAGCGTATCAATGATGCAGCCAATGAAATTCGTCAAAACCGTTTTAGCATCTTAATAGCTTCGAGAAGTGTTACACGTAGGGCAAGACTTTGTATCAGAGAAGGTGGAGGGTTTTTTGAACAGTTTTTAAAATAGCTTGTTGTCTGTTATCAAAATTAAGTTTCCATCTTATGATCCCTTCGAAAAGTGACGGTTGCAGCTAAATTGCGGAATACAGTGAGGAATGTCCTCCTTGATGTCAGCCTTCTGTTTGGAAACCTTCTGCCGTACTCGCGTTCTGCCGCGCAGCATTACCATCGCAAAAGCCATAAACAAATCATCATATCATAATTGTTCTACATCAATAATGTGTATTACTGATTACGTATTAAATTATTATTATTTTTTTGTTTAAATTACTATGAAATTGACCAAAGTGGGATTAACTTTTTTACTTAGCTTTGATCATCAATCGGCCTGTTCAGGGTTGGCAGCAAATTATGAGACACCCTGTATACCTTTCATTTTTAGTCTCATGAACACGATATTTATTTTTAATTAAACTAACTTCAAGCTTTCAGTGGATAGTTACAGTGGCTGACCTATTTAGAGGATCATTTATTTGCCCCGTGTTCCCCTATCGTTCTAGCAGGTGGCGAGGGTTTTCTCGGTATTTCTGCTCAACTTGTGTCATATTTCTTTCGCTTTCCACTACAGGTAATCCGTAAGCCTCACAATAAAAATACTTTAATTAAAAAGAATGCGAGGACTTACAGAGCACGGGTGCCTTTTTAAATGATAAAACTGCTTAATGGAAAAAGTCGCTGGCTTTTGTATGACTGACATGCAGCCGGTATTTGTTACAAATGCAGCAGGTAATGATCTCTACTGTCACAGATCTTTATATACGCCCAGCCAGGGGCGCGCTAAAACTTATTAAATGGGAAATTTATTAGAAAAAACTTCCATGATGTATATACCTAATTATATTCCTTATATGAGGAAGCTACCAGTAATGTTAATAGTACTAGTAATAAATAATGCAGTATCTTGAAACAACCGTAGTAATAACATTTATTAGTTTGAAATAAACACAGTTTTTATTATACCACTTTTAGTTACCATGAAGGTTGATTTCGGCCTGATCGGATCAAAAAATTTATCAATGAATTCTAATGAAACAATTTATATATCACATGCACTGAGCCTGCACGATAATGAATAGGGATTCTGTGGATCAAAATGAGACAACTTAGATTAGCTTACCTACTTATGTAGAAATATCAAGTGTCATGATACCACGAAATGACAAGTTTCATGTAATTTTAAAGCAGTTTGAACTAGAGACATTTCAGTTGATCTAAATTGACGTACAGGTGCGTTCCAAAGTAAACAGGAATTTTCAAAAATAGGGATTTCTAGTGAAACCATCTATTGGCAATTATATGCGTCGGAGAGGTAGATTCATCACTGAATATAAAAACATCAATTTATTGCATTTTGGATAAACATTAGGGCTACCGGAAAGTGTATATTCGGTTTGTTTCGCACAAGTTGACTGATGATCAAAAATTGCTCAGAATTTAACTTTCGAATGACATCATCAAGGAGGCCAAAAGAGACAAAAACTTTCTTTATAACGTTGTGACTGGTAATGAAACTTGGTGTTTTCAATATGATCTAGAAATCAAGAACCAAAGAGCCAAGTGGAAGGTGCCAGACGAGCCAAAACCTGAAAAATCTCGTTTGGAAAAGTCAAAAGTAAAGACAATGTTGATTTGCTTTTACTATTGCAAAGACATTATCCACAAACATTTCGTTACATCGAGCCAAACCGTTAATGCACAAATCTATCCTGGCATTTTGAAGTGTTTGGTGCAACGTATTCGGCCAGAATATCGCGCAGAAGGGAGTTGACGTTTGTTGCACGATAATGGGCCATTTCATCGATCAACACTTATGATCGATTTTTTTTACTAAAAATCTCTTAACTGTCTACCACTCCCCGTATTCGCCTGATTTGTCACCGTTCAACTTTTAGGATTTAGGAAAAATGCTTTTGCCGATAAAAGGAAAGAGTTTGGTGGACGCAGGAGCACTCCAAAAGGCTTGTACTGATATCCTAAAGGACATCCCGGCCGACGATATACTCAATAGTCGTGCTTTTAGACCGTACAAATCGCTGTATGAGTCGTAACTTTTTATTGTCCTTATTTTGAAAAAGTCCTGTTTACGCAACTTGTGTATCTGCACGACCTTGCGTTGTTCATAATGCACAATGTGTAAATCGACCGTAATAGTATTATTAGGAGGTAGCAATTTAAATATATGTATAGAGTGTTCCAATATTCTATGTACATAAAACTACCACAGATTCTCGGGACTAAAATGAGAAACGATTTAACTAAACTTGCCTTTATCGAAAGTTCCTTCGCTTCGTTGTTAGAATTGGCAAAAAATTGTAGTTATTTTCCAATTTAAAAGAAATTTGTTATGTCTACACGTGTGTGGATGCCACTTTTTAACATAGCAATCAACGGTAGTAAATAGGTTTATAGATTTAGGAAAATACCTCTACATAATTTTTATGCGAATAACCTTGCAACATCACTTCTTATTTCATGTTCATTCAAAACTGTTTTCACATATATTCTCTTTTTGTATTTCTAACAATTCTTTTATTAATCTTCACTGATTTATTTATTAAATATTTGATTTAGTTTTACAATAAAACAAAATAATGCATATTATAACAATAAAACCCTTAAAAGGGACAAGCAAGTTGTCTGTCGACTACTGTGGAAAGGACCTGCTCGGCCGGAAACCTAGATGACGCGGGACGTTTACTCGACCTCGCAAAGTTGTAGACTTTTCCAGATTATCAGTCTGTTTTTAGTTTTTAGCATTCTAAGTTGTCACCTGTTGCCTTTTGAGTTTGCTTATTGTTAATCCCACATTTTTTGTAACAAAAATCCGTAGATGAATTACTTGCTGTTGAAACTGTGTATTACGGCTCAGAAATATCTCGGCCAAATAAAGAAATTATACAAGAACCTGAGGTGAAGTGATTAACCTAAAAAACTTCCCCGTAACAATATTCACTTAAAATACATATACAAAATTTAGTGCGAAATGAGACACCCTGTAAGAATAGTGGGGGTAATCCCTTAGGTTTCGCGTTATTTGTAGTTGCATTGTACGGACAGATGCACTTTTGAGGCGTGAGAGAGGCAGACAATAGAAGAGGGCCCGCGGGACGTCGCTGCTACTCTCCACTAATTAGTCTTCGGCATGCTAATTACGACCTCAAAAGAGTGCGGCGATACGGCGGCGTCACCGACCCCAGCCGCAGTAATTAAACAAGTGCGACTGTCTTTGACGTCGCGCGTTCCGTGAAAAAAACCCATTGAATGTAAACCGGTTCTAGCTAACAGCAGATGTGTAAAAAGTCCTCTAAATAGTGAAGATTTGTACGAGGTGCAGCGTTGTAATTTCCTCTTTTAACAAAAAATAATACCTATTTTCAGCGTTTTAAATTTGGCTATACAGGGTCTCCCTAAAAGGTCTTTACAACGTTCCACTAGCAACTTCAGGGAAGTATTCTCCCCAAACGGAGCAACTTTGAACTAAGGTAAGTTTAGCTAAATCGACTTATTTTGAACCGCACTGTATCTGGTGGAGCGTTGTAAAGATCTTTTAGAGACACTCTGTGTATTGTATATAATTTAATTGTGGACAAATGATTCCTTGTTTAATGAACCAAAGGTATAAACGACTGATCAAAATTACATTAACTTTTTGAGTGTAGGTGAGATGTAACATACAAAATGTGTTACACCTTAAATTGTTACTGCTGCTCAATGCCTAGGCATGTTTAATCTTTCATTACATTTATTTAAGATGTTCTATTATATGTATAGAGTGAAACATTAAATATCAAAATTTAGAAGCATTTTCCTGTTCCAAAGAATCACGTACACAGTTAATGGAAATCGGCAACCCGTCAAATTGTCTGAAAATGCTATATGTTTGAGATGTCCTAATCAAAAATTGTCACGGGTCCAAAATCCAAAAATCGAGATAAGCGACATATAAATCATAAATTATCTAATTTTATTCCAATTCCAAAAAAGATTGTTCAAGAAACATTATATGTATGATTACGTTACAAAAATTATTCAAAAATGAGATTTATAGATATGTAACAAAAGCCGAGGCGCGCAGTAATTTATTTATTAGTTCTCGGAAAGTAAGATATTTCAATCATCATAAATTATCGGAGGGTAAATGGTTTTCAAGTAGTAGGTCGCCAAGACAGTCCTTCGAAGAAAATTATCAATATTTGTAACAAGTTCGCTTAGAGTCACGGCCATATGGCAGTCATCTGGTGCATCTGGGAGACGCCGCGTAGAACCCCATCTTTTTAATAACACGCGAAATCGCGAAAAGAGCGTAGGGGTTCCAATTTAAAATTGTAAAATTGCTAGTAATTCGAAAAGAGAGTATACCTAAGCAGCTGGGTTTTTTTGACGGATTTTCCTAGCTATAAAAGTAGTATAAATGGGATCGACTAATCCGTCCCGTAACTGCTACGCGGAGTCATAGGGGAAGGTTAGAGTTACTAGTAAGTCATATAATTATTGTTATAAATGTAAATTCAGTCAATTAGATAAATATACAAGCGTCCCGATATTCAGGTTCTCGCCAATAAGATGAGAACCGAAACTTCTGGACCCAAGAAATGGGCGTGGTCAAAGCAAATTGTGGAATTCAGGAAGGATCCCGAGAAAGTCAGTTCGTTCTTAAGTTTCACATTGAGCAAACTAATTATTAACTTTAAAGTCTCTGGCTAATTAATTAATTTTGATAGTTTTTCTAAATTTTGTATAGAGCGCGCATTCCGTGATTCTCGGTACGCTGTCGCGATTGAATCAATTAATTAATAATGTCGTCGAGCCATTGTGTTTTTATTTTGTTTGTTTGTTTTGTTTATAGTTAATAAAACCCTTCCTGGAAGTTATGTGTTACCTTTTGTTTCTCCAACTTCAGAGCCACCCTGTATAGCCAGCCACTGGATTACATTTCACGTAAGCAATGAAAGGGTAAGTGCTTGGAATTGATTCTCTGAACATACAACATTTCTAAGTTCCCACGTGTTAATTAAAGTATAACGACAACTAAATAAACTCCCTTTCGTGAATTAAGTAGTAACTCTTTCGAGCATTAAATAGATCATTGATTAAAGATAGATAATTAAAGAAATAACCCCTCAGGTTACAGATAACTTTAAGTTTTTATCCACATCTTAAGAAAATAACTTTTAATCTGATAATAATTAATTCGAAGAAATCAAAAAAATGTTCATGAGCAATTGAACTTAATTAAGCAAAAATGTTTTTCAGTAAAATTTCTTATTCAATTTAAATTAAAACGGAAGTTTACTAACAAAGAAGAATGGGATGCAACTGGCTAAAGTAGAATTAGAACTTTTGACTGAGGTCACCATGCTTAAGTTCTTTAAATAGGAACTCAAGGTGACATCAGTCAATGTCCAGAGAGAAAACATATTGCAAAATATTTCTCTTACCGAAGAACCTTTGTCTTTTATTTAGATACTTAGACTTGACAAATCTTTATATACACGAAATGTTACAGTGTTTACTCACGAGAAGATTTTCGTGATTAACTGAAACCAAAATTTACTAAATTTAATGTTGTGAATATACCCGATGAAGATATTCGCGGTTATACATTAGAAGTAGAGTGTCAAAAAGAATTACAAGTCGCACACGTGAATTTACCATATTTTCGGACAGTACCATTTTATACAATTCAAAATCAAAGATACTAAAACTGATTACAAATTTAAATAATGAAAATAATTATATGATACATTTTAGAAGTTTGAAACAAGCTATAAGAAGAAGCTTGAAAATAGCAGAAACACGTCGTATAATTAATTTCAATCAAATTTCTTGGCTAAAAGTTTAATACTAAAATGAGAAATGCTGCCGCAAATAAATTTCAAATTTATGAATAACGTGGTTTATGGAAAGACTATGGGGAATGTAGAATCGGAAAGATATTTAAAAATATCTTAGGTCAAACGCTCTAATCTAATCGTTCGAACAAATTTGGACGGAGTAGTCCATTCAAACTATTTAATTGCAATGTATATATGGGCAAATTAAATGTTTATTTTAACAGGCTTCTATAACTATGGTTTTCTATGTTGGAATCATCAAAGACTATTATATAATTTTTCTGACACAATAGCTCGTATAGCGAGACGACTTGAAGTTAGAAAGATGAATTCGTTCTGAAGCGAGTTACATGTATACACTCAGTTAAGAAACAAGGTGGCCCTTTCACGTTGCAATGGAAAACGATTTATAATTCTAAATTCAGATTTGTCTTGAGGCCTCGAGGATATTCAGTACTATCAAACAGGACCCGCACAAAATTTTTATTGGTTTAGATCGGCCTTAAGTGAAGCAGTAAGAATTAATGGAGACAATAATCGGCAAATGTTAATACAGGCTTTTGAAGAATTAAGTGAGTAATTGGAAAATACAATCTATGAAATGTAAAAAGTTTTTTTGTTGTTTGTGACTAGTTCTAGGCTGCGCGTGATATATATTACACCCTTCCTGCCCATTTTTTATTTGATCTAAAAACTTAAAAAATATTATATTGGTAATTTTTCGACTGTGGAGATAATATACTTGGATTTTTCTCTCAATCAACAAGAAATAGTTTTTTTACATATCCGTGGCCTCATGGTCTGTTTTCAACCCCATACACATATTTTTAAAGGGGTTGGAGGTGAAAATTTTTGCGATAGTGCAATCACAAGATTTCATCATAAAGCATTAATACAAAGGTTTTTGAGGATATGTTCCATTCATGTCGTAGTGTCACGGTCCGTTTTGAATGCCTATACGTTTTTTAAATAGATTGGGGATGAACATTTATGCAATGTTGTAATCAGGAATCGAAGAGAAAATTAATAAGTGTTTTTCTTAAACTCTTAAAACAAAGTACCATAACCTTTTTCAAGCAAACGTTTATTAATAATGCAAACATGATTTAAAAATAATCTGAAATTCAAAATTTAAGAGCAGTAGCATAAATATTTTTTAACAGATATAGTGGAAATATATTTTATTTTTATTAGTAATCTATATAAATACATCTATATGTACCTAAATAACCATCAAGAAACAAAAATTTGAAAGCTATTAAAACAAATTTTTAAAAAATACAATGTTGAGCAGTAATTTTAAAATATTCTTTCTTCCTCTTCATTTTTATTTCAACTAAAAATAAATTATAACTCTATATGAAATAGGAAATAAATCTTCGGATAGTGTCTAATTAATAGTAACGAAAACAATGAAATAAACCTGGGACATGTCGAAAACTTTGAATGTTGGAGTCATTGTAAATATTTATATGGAAATAGTTATTGAAAAAGCAAAAAGAAAAAATTAGCATAATAGTGAACTTTATTTGCAATTTAAAGAATTAGGAATATTATTTAATTAAATTATCTTAAATTTTTTGTATCAGTTTTGCGTTTTGCACATTTTTTATATAAATCATTTCTTGAATTATTTTTATTTTATTTAATTTATATTAGAGTTAGGTTCTTTTGTCAAATATCAAATTGGAATATAAATTGAGTCCGTCGACTGTTGCCTCGTTTTATGTTCTTTATTTTAAAAAAAGGAAAAAAAATCTTTGCTTAATCATTTTCTGTACAAAATTGAAAGTATAATTATTATTTTCAAGAATTGTTCTATAGGATGATGATAATTGAAATTTATATATCTGTCAGAGGTAGTAGTAGTATACTATTCGGTAAAATTTTCGGTTAATTTTTTCTTATCTGCGCGATGAATATTAAATCTAGGATATTAATTTCATTATTAATTTCAATTTCTACTGTAAATTGTAATTTAGCATATAAATTATTAAAAATCTCAAATATATTATCAGTGTTATCTTCAGGGACAGCAGCAATGCAATCAACAATATATCTTTTGAAAAAAAAACAATATTAAAATATCAATTTATTATTACTTCAACTTCCAAAAATTCCATCGTTAATTATTTATTGTTGTTGCTGTTTATTAATTGAAAATTAGTTATTATAACTGCAACGACAATTTAGTAACTATACTGTGTATGGAGATTGACTTAAGAGCAACAAGACATTATACATATATACAGTCATGTTTTAGTGGTAAATTACCACTAAAATATCTCATGGGTTTTGTTGTAGAGTAGGTATACAAGAAAAATTCTTAATTTCAAATAGGAACTTATATTGATAATATCTCGATCTTTTAATAATTGCTATATGAGAGAATTCCATGCAGACGTTCAAATTAATAATATTGAATGGATGATAAGACACATTGTTATAGAAGATAGACAAGAGCTGAAAGTATTAAATTGTATCAATAAAGATGACTCCAGTGCATCAGTCATGATAGATTATAGAATGTGGAATCTGTGAGAAACTGTATTTGATATTTTTAGACTATAAAAACAATGAACACATAATGAACGCAGTTATCATAATAGAAGCAAGTTTGGTACCCAGTTTAACCAAGTGTATATAAGCAATATTCCATTGTATTTAATTTCAGAAGTGTACCCCTATGAACATTCAAATTTTTATGAAATTAAAGAAATTCGACTGCAGCTACTATGCTTATGAAAATTTTGAAGGCAATATTATAAACATAATTATTGTGTTCTATTAAGTTTATTGGACAATTTCGAAAAAGTCCACTATTTATTTTCGACTGCTCACGTCAATAAGACACTATGAAATCATCCACTGTACATAAAACGCTGAAGCGAAAGAAAAAATTGTTTATTTAACTTACAATGCTCTAGATGGCAATGTTCGTAAGGGATTTAGATAAATTCATCTTATTTCATCCTTGCATACTTAAAATATTCTTTTTCTTGATTTATAACTTATTTACATATTATATAACAATATAATCATTATACTTTGCTATATAGACACCACGTGCAATAAAATATCTTATTAATGTGGAAAAATTAAATCTGTCTCGTATACAAATCTAGCACCTTAAGAGAATTTGTCCATAAATTCGCAGGTTTCACACGATTTTTTTTTGAAACATGCAAGTAGTAGTTCTCAGTGTACCTATACAAATATTTACCGTATTACTTGAAGGACACCACATTCGAATATCGAATATCGACTTGATTTTCAGGCAGTGATAGTACGCAGTTAACGAAAAAAAAGGGAATGAGAAAGCTTCCCAAAGTGCATAATTAATAATAGTCTGCTCTCACGTAGCGTTCTAATCCGGGCAGATAGAGTTTAATCCTGCCATGATAGATGATTAGAGCTATCATAAATCCGCATTTGCACACGGTTTCGATTCCTAAACGCGATATTAAGCGCAGTTTACGGCCGGGGATGGGCAGGACGCCCGCTTTATGACGCCAAATTTGTGGATTTGATCGCAGGCCGACGAACGTGATTCAGGCTCTAATATTGCGCGGTTGAGACAGGAGGAAGAATTTACAGAGGCAGCTGAAGGAAGTTATTAGCGAGATTTCATAACAATTAAGAAATATCGGATACCAATTTGTACAGGGTCCAAATAAGTTTGAAGGAATGATTTTTCTACTTAGTAAATTTCGCCTTATCGACTTGTTTTCAAAAGTTGAAATGTCTGAATTAGACGAGTGGTAAACATGAGTTTTTGATAAAAGCTCATAGTGTCCTCATCTATCGTTACTACAAAAAAAAAATATTTGTTACAAACACTATAGCATATGAGCACTTACAAATGTTGAACCTTAAATGGTGTAATTTATACATTTAATAGTTACCAAAATAGTGATGGCATGGTTCTAGTCGCGGGCCGTTTTTTGGACGTGGTATGCGACAGAATGCAGGGAGCCTGTAGGATCACAGAGAGGTGGTGCGAGGAGATGGGGCTCTCAGTCAACTCAAAGAAGACGGAGATGATCCTATTTACAAGGAGAAGGAAGATAGGCGACTTCAGGGCTCCAACCATGTATGGGAGACCCCTGACTTTGGTCAGGGAAGTCAAATACTTGGGGGTAATCTTGGACAGCAAACTGTCGTGGGGGCCACAGGTTGAGAGGATTACCCGGAAATCAGTGGCAACCCTCTGGCAGTTAAGGAAGGTAGTTGGTAAAAATTGGGGACTCAATCCAAGGGTGCTTCACTGGGTGTACACGGCGGTGGTCAGGCCGAGGCTGCAGTATGGGGCCTTGGTCTGGTGGCCGTGTGTGGACCGGGTGACGGTAGCCAGGAAGCTCGAGAGAATCCAGAGACTTGCCTGCTTAGGTATTACAGGGACAATGAGGACGACCCCAACGACCGCGCTAGAGGTCCTTCTGGGGCTGCCGAGCTTTTCTACATGGATTATGAGGGAGGCGATGGTGGCATACCTTAGGATAAGGGACGCCGGCGGTTGGAGAGCGAAAGGACGTACTGAGGGCCATGCTGCCGTGGCCCTCAGGGCGGAAAGGGACATCCCAATATCCGCCATGAGGGTTACGGAAGCAGAGGACCGGCTTAGGTTAGGAAGGAACCAGTTTCCCCCCGAGAAAGCAGTGGAAGCAGGATGGTGATATGTTCTCCCCGGGATCTCTAGTGTGCTATACTGATGGATCTCGGGTAGAAGACGAGTTTTCAGGAGCAGGAATTTATCTGGAAGGCAGCGGCATTCAGGAAAGCTTTTCACTGGGTATATATGCTACAGTCTTCCAGGCCGAGATTTTTGCTATTTTGATGGTAGCAAGCAAGGAGGAGGTAAGGAATTGTGCAGAGGAGAAGATTGTTATCTGCTCCTACAGTCAGGCCGCGCTCAGAGCGGTTAGCTCCCCGAGGACTAGGTCTGCCCTTGTCCAGGAGTGTGGAAACGCTCTAGAGTCATTGACCAGACGAAAAGAAGTAGAGTTTGTTTGGGTCCCAGGCCATATGGGTATCCCTGGAAACGAGAGGGCGGATCAATTAGCTCGTCTCGGGTCCAGAGGACCTGGACAGGGACCTGAACCAATCTTAGGTATCACACGAGGCAGCATTAACGGGGCCCTAAATAAATGGGCCTATCAAACTTTAAGTCATAATTGGAGGAGAAATAGAGGATGTAGGCAGGCCCATAGTTTTATACATGGACCTAGCAAATCCAAGACGAGATGGCTGCTGAGCCTTAGTCGAAGAACCCTAAATGGTGGGGGTTCTGACAGGCCACTGCAGACTTAGGAGGCATTTAAGCTTAATAGGAATTGAGGAGGACTCTCTATGCCCGAAATGTGGCGAAGGGCAGGACACCCCTGTCCACCTTCTGGGACAATGTGCAGCCTTTGGGAGAATAAGACATAAAGTCTTTGGTGTTGAAGAGCTGCAAGGGGTTGAGGTGAGAGACCTTCCATGGACCAAAATCCTGTCGTTCATTAGGGCTTCGGGTAGGTTCGAGGAGGGTCAGAGGCAGAGAGTGGTTAGGTGATGGGACGGCGGGGTAGGCAAAAAGGGCCCACTTGTGGCCTAATTGCCAGGCTGAGGCCGCCCCTTTTTACTACTACTACTACTACTACTAAAATAGTGATACTTTTTCAACCTTTAATGGTTCTTATTTTAATATTTGAACCTTAAATGGCTGTTACTTAACTTTTTGAACTTTAGATGGTGTCGTTTCAACCTTTAATGAGTATCAATGATGCTCTTTGCAACTTTAATAGGCATTAATTTATTTTTATCTTAAATGGTGGCATTTGAACTTTACTGATAACTAAAGATTATTCATGTATCTTTAATGGTTTTTGTATTGTTGGAATTACTAATAGCGATTTTTGAACTTTTATTAGTTTCATTTTTTGAACTTCTGGTCCTCAATGATTGCTATTTGAACCTTAAATGATGTTGGAAGCTAATAAGTACTTATGCCATTTTTCCGAAGACTTGATAGAGTCACATTTGAACTGTAGATATTTAGTTTGCACAAAATATATGGCTTTATTTTATAAAATAGACGGAGTGGGTATAGGTGAGACATAATAATAATCTTACATTTGGGAATGGTCACTGTTACTCAACGGCCTTCAAGTGGTCAAACTGGCAAAGATCGATATGCTGTATTGTAGGTAGTATGAAAACAAATACTGTGTCGCCATTATGCGTAGTAACCATTCATAGTCAGTATAGTGGTAACATTATTTCACCTCAAAACCTTGTCTCAAGTCTCTCCTTGAAAACTTTTTTCGGTCAGGATAATTTTCACTATTTGTTATCTTTTGGGAATCAGATTTTTCAAAGCTCTCTTAATCTGCCATAAGATTATTTAAAATGAATAGGAGGTGAAAGTTAATGTTCTGTTAGAAAGAGTTACCTCATATTTTTAGGATAAAAATTTGATAACTAATTCTTCTCCCTACATCCCTCTTCAATGTTATTTAGTCTATTTCTTATGATCTTGGGTAAGATTTTGTAACACATGTATCAAAGCCACACTGTATGATGTATGACTTAATTATCAGCTCCTCTTTTTGCAAATCGGCCAATTTCCACGAGGCTGGCATTTCTTCTTTGGCTTATATTTGTCTTCCTAAGTCTAATAATGTGCCTTCATACACTGTAAAAAAATCGGTGTGAGTGGAAACAATAAAGGTTCGGAGTAAATCCATTGAGTGAAATTATTGAGTACATTTTCACTCAATATTGGGCATCTTGATCATTTTACTCATTTGTGATTATATTTAAACTAAAACTGAGTACTTTCACTCAAATATAGGTACTCCTTAAATAAATTCTTCACGTAAACTCGTATTTGGTGCACTTATACCTAAATCGGAGTAAATGTCCTCATTGCTGAGTGAATTTAAATGAATATTCATTTCGAGTAACTTGAATGGCGCCGTGAAGATGACACCATTACATATTGTTTCTGTAATTTCGATCACAGTTATTGTTCCAGAAAAGTGTGATCGCTAGGAGAACAGGCCTTAGCCGGCGGCGGCGGGTCTCAGCTGGCGGGTCTCAGCATCAGCCAGGACAGGAGGCCCCGCGAAGGGCGCGAAGTGAATTAATTTCAACACTGTATATCCTAATTAATCATTTATGAGTGATTTATTTTTGCACTCAATATTTAGTTAATTAAAAACCAAGTAAAAAATTTAAATCATATTAGAGAAAAAGTCAACTTTAAATTGGTTTTATATACTCAGAATAGAGTCAAAACTCGCTCAATTGATAGTTAGCAATAACTCGAATTTGATTAAAACTCACTCATTTCTTCACTCAGTTGTACTTATGTAGAGTGAAAATTTCACGCAATCAGGCGTGGACAGAAATTGACATATTATTGAGTGAAATTGAGTGAAATTTGAGTGCAATTTTTTTACAGTGTATTTAATGACCTTCGGCGGTGTTCCGTTCTCCCTTAAATATGGTTTTTAATTTCTTGATAATTCGTATTGGTAAGCGCCTGAAGCATGTGTACTTTCTATTATCCTACTGTTTTCCAAATTCTTTTAGTAATTATATAAAATATATTTGCCATATTTCCAGTTGTATCCTCTTAAATTTCCTTCTTTACTTCTACGAGTATAGAAAGTGGTAATCTCCTGTCAACTGGCAAGCTGAGGATTTTTGCAATGTTTCTTGTGAATTAATATTAAAATGCTACGAGGAGCAACTTGCGCTGATAAAATTACCAAAATTAGATTTTAAATACGATGTAACTATTAAGAATAAAAACGAACATTTCCGTATAAATTTGAAATTTTCTAAGGGACCAGTTCTACGCCACTGAATTTTCCGGACTTTTATACTGTATTTAAAATTGTATTTTTTTGTAAAATGAATAGTTTGAACTATTTACGATTTATTCGACTGTTGTGGTAAGTTTATTTTGGACTGAAAAAAATTAAACTCGAAAATGATTTGTTTAGAAGGTTTCATTCGTCAAACATTTTTCAAGACATTTGCGGGATTGTAATGTTTTTAAAAAATTAACACCCTGTAATCCAACGTCATCTTCACCATTTTTTGTTTTTAATTTTTAATTGGACATAATTACTATGTTAGAACCGTACATATTTTTAAAATAAGAGTCTAGAAAATCTTACAGCCTGCTAATGTAATTTCCACTAACAAAATTTGGCAAACACGCATTACGCATAACACAAAATAGAAAAACAAAACAAGAATAAGTTAAAGTAAGGTAAATATTCAGCTCCAAATATCGATGTCCATTCAGACCTTTCTCAAAAACGTATTAAACTTATTAAATTATTAGCCACTATTAATGTATGGGCAGGTAATAAATTAATAGGTCCATACGTTTTTGAGGAACGTCTGAATGGAGATATTATATTTGGAGTTTTTGCAAAATAATTTGCAGCCACTAACTATTAGATGATGTTCCATAAATACCCGAAGAAACGTATGGTTCAAGCACGATGGGGCTCCTCCCCATTTCAATATTGATGTACGAAATCCAATGTGTTTAATAATAAATTGATCGGGAGAGGAGGCCCAATTTCATGGCCACCACGTTCTCCATACTTTAACAAGATGGACTTATGGAATTAATTTGCATTGTGATAATATTAGACATAGGTATCCCAGAAATGCTTTTTCGTGTACAAATAAATAACATTCGTAGACTTAGGAAGTGTGTGGAGGTGGAAGAATATTGAAAACCTATTTTGATAGTTTTCTTTCTTTTAAATTATTTTTTAACTTACTTTAACTCTTGTATTTTTTCTATTTGTAAAGCGTGTTTGTCAAATTTTGTTAGTGAAAATTACATTAGCTTACAGTAAGATTTTCTAGGCTCTTATTTTAAAAATATGTACGATTCTAAGTAATATAGTAATTATGTCCAATTAAAAATTAAAAACAGAAAATGGTGGATGCGCCGCTCGATGTGCACTGTGACATAAAATCACAAATATTTCCTAATCTGTTAATTTTACCGAGTTGAACCAAGACGGTATTATTGTTGGAAAATTCTTCAGGCAACCTATTTTTGATGCAGACAGATTGTGATCGTCATCTATGCAAAAATTCTGGGTTGTTAACCATTGGGCACAGTCTGTCCCTGGCGTTCTGGGCATAATGAAGTTTCACTTACAACAGCAATAACAAGCTATACGCAGGTGTTACCTATCACCAAATTATGCTGAAGTTAATAGTTTAGAGACTGTAAATAAAAATTACCTTTTAATTTTCACCTTTGAGAGCCCGTAACTTGTTATCGAAGGTCCGTATGAAAAAAATTTATATGAAGAACTAATATTATTTTGACCTCATCTATTTGTACTTCTGTACCAAGTACCGGGACACCCTGTATAAACCTTGCCACATTTCCTATATTACATATGTATTTCATTTTTGTACTTGATGCAGTACCAAAAACTTTCAACTGAGCGCTCCGAAGGAGCCGGGAATTAATTTCCACTAGATTTAAATTTCATCTAACGTAAGAAAGCGGATAAGAGAACCATACGACTCTAACATATTCATGAAATAAAGTTAAGCGAAATAGAAAGGCCGTAAAGGGAAAGAGTTATGTTTCATCTTGGGGCCAAACTCGGCGCTATCTAAAGAATACCCTCGCAGGGGTTGTTTTTGAACGCTAACCGCCTTCGGATGGGTTAATTCGGAATATTTTAACGGGGATATAGGAGCGTTTTAAATGTATATTGCTTGGAGGGCAATTCTCGGTAATTGCCGTCGGTCCAATGGGATGTCCAGCGGGTGGCTAAGGGAATCAGGTCAGGAAAGTCTGGAATGAGTTGAGTCATAACTCGGCTTGGTTGAAGAAAGACCAGGAAGATATTTGTAAAATGAAATTATTTTTTAATTGTTCATTCACGGAAATTTGTAGCAAAATTATGCATTAGACTTTAAATGCCACAATACTTTTCAATGCCCTAACAGTCGAGTATAAATTTATTTAGTGTATGTTTCTAAAATATTGTGCCCATCGAAAATACGTTACCATTAAAGAAAAGAATCGCGTTCCTATATACTAAACCAAAGTATTTTGTTGTTCATCAATACAGCTCATCGAGACTAGAATCCCCAACGCTAGACCCGAATGTTTTCCTTAAAACCTCCTTATAAAAAGAATTTCAATTCTTATAGAGTGGCATGTGTGCCGAAGCAAGAAGCCGTCGGTAGAACGGAAACATCGGTGTACCTAGTGGACGTTGCGGGACGCATGCCTGGAGTTTATGAAAGCTAGGTGACAGAGTACCGCCAAGTTAAGAAGTGCGAAACACAGTGCCTTCTCTTCCCGATACGATGTGTGCTCATAGAAAGTGGCTGATCAAGCCAGAAGCAGAACCTAAACAGATATATTACTACATATCAGGGATGTCGCGTGGATGAAGGTGAACTGGGACTCATGCACGTCTACCGATGCGTGTCGTGTAAGTCACCACTCGCGCGTCGCGAGATGGCTGAACGGGGTAAACGCAAAATTTATTTTTGCATTTGCGGCTACCAATCGAAATTAAATATTTAAAACTATCAAGAACCATCGAAGACACCGCTTGTCATCGGATTTTTAGAGAATAATTAACGAAATTGGACGTATTGATGACAAGACGGGGGATATATTAAAAAATTTGGTGTATAAATATTCAAAATTATGAAAAAATGAAAAATTCACGATTCCTATTGGTGGAACTAGCATAGACGCAAATCTAAGAAACATGGCATGAGGCTTAATTCACTACTGATGAACATTAATAATAATAATTAATTAACATAGCATAATTATGGTATTAAAAGAATAATTTGCTAATTTTCAGTTGTAATTGTATGGTACGAGTAGTATTAGTACATGTTTATCTAACTTTAAATGTTACTTACTTTGTTTTCCTTTTCCTTGGAAGCGGCGCTCTATTGACCCAACAATAATTCGTCTACGTACCTGAAACAGATAAACAATTATTAGTTTCTTACAGATAAAGACAAAAAGATTCAAATTAGCTTGAGCAACTCATAACCAAAAGTGAACTACACACGGTACATTGTGGTTTTACCTGTAAAATTTTTTATACTTTTATAAAATTTTGTGATCGAATAGTTTCTGAGAAAGTTTTTATACAGCATGATGTAAGTGAATTCGATGTTGGCCCCTATTTGGAGTCTGCCCTTGCTGGATGTCGACGACGGCGACGAGATGCGACGCAATACAGTATGATATTTCCTGTACTATTATGTGCATTTAGTGATGGAACAGGGTCTGAGAAAATCTTTATAGGGAATAATGTCAGCCAGTTCAAGGTTCGCTCCTACGGGATGGCAACGACACGCGATACGGTACAGTATCCTCTGCACATTTTTATTCTCAAAAAGTTTTGCGATCGAATAGATTCTGAGAAAAATTTCATATAACGTAAACCAGTTCGAAGTTCACTCCCACTTAGAGCGCCTCAGGTGCCGCTCCTACGCGATGGCAACAACGAGCGACACATTAAGATCTCTCTTTTATGCGCTCTCAAAAAGTTTTTACATGGCACAATGTAAGCGAATTCGAAGCTCGCTTCTATTTGGGTTGACCTCAGCTCTCCCCCTACGGTTTGGCAACGATGCGTAATACAGTACTCTCTCTCCTGTATTTTTGTTGTGCACTCTCAAAAGGTACAGTTTCTGCGAAAATATTTAGGCATAATATAAATGAAGTTCGTTCCTATTTAGGGCTACCCCAGCGCCGTTTTTCCGGTATGATGACTACGTGCGATATACATAGTACAGTTTCCCCTGTACTTTTGTATGTACTCCCAAAAGTTTTTTGATCGATCAGTTTAGAAGAAAATCTGTATAGGGCATAATGTAAGCGAATTTGAATTTCGCTTCTATTTGGGGCGCCCCCGGAAGCGCTCTTGCGGGATGGCAACAACACGCGACACAAGAATGGGGAAAATTTATTCCCAAGCTTCTTGCTTTTTTAATTTATTAAAAAGTTGATTTTCTACAATAAATTGTGTTTTCGTATCAATTGCATACATTGCTCTTCTGACCTCTTAGTTGACGCTATCCGAAGTAAAACACAAACACAATATAAAATCTGACCGCAATTGTCTCTCCCTTCACCATTTTGTAGCGAACCGTGAGCCATTTAACGAACGGGAAGAATTTGCAAATCTGTTTGCAAAAGTTCCTAGTTCCATCCAAATTAGTGTTTTTCGATCTATTTGTTGTTCGACGTAATGATCAAGTCTGTATGAAACTTTACATCTAGAAACGTTTCAGGTCAACGCCGTTCAGCATATTGTGTATTATAGATTGCTAGCATAAACGCAGTAAACATTCAATTAGTATAATTTAGTACCTATGCTCCAGTTCAATTTGTTTATCACTATCTAGATGGTAACTAATATAAAAAACATTGTTCCGCTTATAGTGCGCTTGGAATATGTATATCTTTTCTAAAATACAATCAGGTAAACTTTAACACGTTTATTTCAAACATAATTTTATTATACTTGGATAAAATTTCACTGAAACTTTTGTATTAAAAGTTATAGAATTTCCCGGCTGGTTACCTCGTCGTTAGTTTAAGTCTCTTAATGTTACAAAGGACATCTTTGTGACATTAAGTCTTCTAGTCGGCAATTATATTTGTTATGTGCATAGCGTTCCGGTGGATGGCTTGTAGTAATAGACCTATGTCGTTATGGTCCTTGATTTTTGCAAGTGAGTCGTTTCCAAATTTTAAAAATTTCTAACACGATTGAAGTAATCTCAATTCTTATGGACTTCTATTGGCTCCCTGTCTTAGGCAACAACTTTTCTCTCATTATAATTCTGGTATTAGTTAGGTCTATCGGGTGTTCTGTATTTTTCCTGTATTCTGCAACTCCTGGATTTTCTACGTTCTTGTACTTGAAGCGACACTTGCGTTCCTTTAATTTTGCACTGACTCGTTTTTTCCAATGACCTTGTAGTAGATCGTTTTTGCATCTCGTCTTGGGAAAGGCTGTCCCAGTCTTCCCGATATCCCAGTCCAAGTCCAGTATTCCCAGTCTTCCAGATGTTACCCATTTTCCATATTCTTAGGTGTTTAAGAGCAGACTATTGCTGCTGTAGTTCCTTGTCTAAGTATGCTCTCTCGCAGATGGCACGCTCGATGAATCAATGATCTGACATCTTGTTTCTGGGCTGGATGATAATGAGCGTTCAGGTATTTGTCAATGTGAGTTGTAAACGCTGTGCCCCCTACATCATCTTCACAAGGACATCTAGAGACTATAGGATACCATTTTGTTCCACCTCCATGGTGACGCTGATACATGATGTCCGGATCTAGTCCAACGATGTGGTTCAGAAATCCTTCCACTTCCATCCATGGGGCCAGATAATATATGAATCGTCGATTTTGGCTCTAGATTTACTGACACCAAGGATTTCTTGTGGAAGGTTTCGATATAAATATTTGCCAAAGTTCTGTAAACACAGGCATATGATTACGGGGGCATTACAACGAAAGTGACGCTACTTGCCCATTCTAAGTGATTTGCTCAAAATATTAATACTTCTCTTCTAAATATATACCTAATAATATAATAGAAAAAACAGAGTACGTCTTCACAAATAACTCGGTTAAATTTCCTATCATGAAAATTTTAGCCCCTTTCTGCCACCATGTAAGTGTAATCATTTTATAAGTTTATCTTGCTGTACTACTAAGATGTCTTTTCACACTGCGCTATCTCCGAAACAATCCAAAGAGAATATTAAATTCCAACTCTAGGTCTTAAGACACGGGAGAGCATTAAATCGGTTTAGTTTGCGATTATGGGAGCAGTCCTATGCACGGGCCGTGAGCTGTAGCTGTTAGGGCGGTGGAAATGCGGATTCAACTTTGATCGTTCCCGGAAAACGTGCTGGTCCCGCGGGACGGCATCGTTGCTGGTGTCGGCGTCGCAGATACGCGAGCGAGTCCGTGCATGCATAACAGGTTGATTGTGTGCTCAGGCGCGTCCCTCTGCGAAATGTACGACATAATTGCGATATACTTGGTGCATGCACCGAGTAAATCCGTTTGGTGTACTGCAGGGCTGTTGCTCTACTGATGTTTTTAACAATTTTTATACAATTTCTTCCGGAAAGATAAAATATCTTGTACACTGATGAAAATTATGGAAATTCACATAGAATTTTTACATATTCGTAATGGTTTTTGTAGACAAAAATATAAATAAATTGAACATACGCGATACATTGTGTAGAATTATACGTTTCAGTGTATATTTTCTTTTTGCAATGCATTTTTACCTTTTACGTTGTACTAAAAGTGTGAATTTGCATTACCTGATTTGGCTCAACCAATCAGATTAATCACGGTGCGGTGTGTGGAGAACTATGCTAGTGTTTCAGTAGATATGTTTAGATTCATTTGTGGAGTGATAAAAAGCACAGTGTATATCTACTTAAATATGTTGTTGCAAGTAAATACTGAGATAAGTAAATAATATGACTGTGTAAATTATACAAATCTCCAGGTAGGTATATATTAATTTAAAGCTATTGAAGAGTATGAGAAACATCAATGAAAACCATATTGAACTTTGCCTAACTCTTACACACAGACATCCAAATTGTACTTTACTATTTTGAGACCTATTTTACTTATTGTTTTACTCACAGTATATTTTGTTTTCAGTTTAATGTTCACAAGAAGTGACCACTACTCTCGAAATGATTCAGTGATTCCATTTCAAAATGCACCTGGACGCGAGAACTAGTGCATTTTCATCCAAAAAAGTTTTCTTATAAACGAAAACCGTAGTAAAACTTTCCGCACAAAATATGTACATGAAAAATATTTTTTCTTTTATGGAAGAAATGTATCTCATTTGTCTCAGATATTGTTTATTTAATTACGCCTCATAGTTAAAGAAGTGTAAGATTAATTGAGGGCTTATATAGTTTTCGAGAGTTGAAAACCTTTTAATTTGAACATTGAAGGATAAAGACGTCACTAAAAAAATGTATGTAAAATTAAATATATTCTTTGTCCTTTAAATAAGTAACGATGTAATTATAGAGATTGCTTTATATAATTTTTACCGACTTCGTTAATTGCTATACGTTTTTCGTTGCACTATTATTTTAAGAAAGCTGTTTAATTAATTGCTAAATAATATTTGTATTATTTATCTTTAGGTATAAGTCAGAAATTTATATTTTACTCTCAGGAATACATCATTTAACACATTAATAAACCTAAATGTATTTAAATTTATTTTCCCTTCACTTAAGTACGTCGTAATCTGTTTCGCAACAATATTTAAGTATATGAAACTAGACATTCTTTCTAAAAATATTACAAAATAATAATGCATAATTTTTGTCTTCTTAAAAATACCGTGTAGCAACCTCAAATAATAATGGAAAATCTACAGGATACCTTGTGAAATTTTTGAAGTTGCCGATTTCTTCTTTATCTAACTTATTTAAAAATCTGAAAACATACAGTCCGTACAATATTTGTTGAGATCGAATTTCAAGAATTCCATTTTTTTGATAAAAAATGTACGAGGCGAGTCAGAATCGAAACAAAAAACCATCTTATATGACATATGAACCGTACTCCTTTGAAGTAGCATCTATATTGTATATCATAGACTTTGGCCTTGTACCCTTTCGTGCTCACATGTGTACGTAGTTCGACGGAAAAAATAAACAAGGCGTTTGTTCTCTCTGTATGTATCTGTACCCTTAGTAGTTGTGTAGTTGAGTGTTCGCTATACGTTGCCAATTTTATGTGCATAGCCTGGAACGTCCCGTAAAAACTGACTGTGTGATGTATGAGACATTGGGGGCACATTATCAAGTGCAAAGTAGTTATCGCAGACTACATTCTAACGGCTGGCATTAAGAAAACATTACAAACACTGTTAATACGAGGTGTCCCTAAATTAGCTTATAACATTTTACCAGTGCATTGTATGATTAAAAATAAAAGAAATAGGTAGTTTAATTGAACATAGCACAGCAAATTTATTTTTTCCAGATATCTTCAAAACCGTTTAAAATAAAACAATGAAAACTGGTATTAGGTACGTTGTGAATATAGTATGTAGTTATAGTACATTGTGTAACGAGTGAGGAAAAGTTGCCAACAGCGCCACGCGGGTGCAGTTGACGCACGAGCGAAGCGAGTGTGGAAAGCGCCCAAGTGGCGCTATGGCAACTTTTCCGAACGAGTTGCACATATATTTTTTCTATCACGCGCGCTCGCTATGGGACCTATAATGTAGGGGGTAAGGTGCACGGAAAGTGCTAGATAGTACAACAGCGTGATGTTATTTTCATAGCGCAACGCTCCAGCGTTGCGCTATGAAAATAAGATCACGCTGTTGTACTATCTAGCACTTTCCGTGCACCTAACCCCCTATGCTATAGGTCCCATAACGACTCGCACTTGTGATAGAAAATAATATGTGTAACTCGTTCGGAAAAGTTGCCATAGCGCTTTCAACTGCGTCCGCGTGGCGCTATTGGCAACTTTTCCCCACTCGTTACACAATGTACTATTCTACCACGCGCGCTCGCTATGGGACCTATAGTGTAGGGGTAGGGGGTTAGGTGCACGGAAAGTGATAGATAACGCTCCAGCGTTGCGCTATGAAAATAACATCACGCTGTTGTACTATCTAGCACTTTCCGTGCATATAACCCCCTATGCTGTAGGTCCCATAACGACTCGTACTTGTGATAGAAAATAGTTTCAAGAATGTCCAAAATTTGGGTGGATGTTGTGAATAAATATTGTCTCTTTTTCATATGAAAAATCTTCAATTGTTTAAATTTCGAAATTTTAGATATGTTTATAGTAAAAACACACTCCTGTATCCCTCTAAAAGGTTAAACCGTTCTGGAATAAAATTGATTTAAAAAATTATACTAAATGCATATACAGTGCGTCCCAGAAGTAACGCAAAAGAATCATCTTTTATTTTGTGTTGAGTTTTCACAAAAACGCTAAAACATGTCAATTAGTAAATTAGAATTGTCATTTTGTCACGTTGCTTAAACCTTTTTTGCGCTATGTTTCATAAACCTATGACGTCATCGAAATTTTTTTTAAATAGCACCACCTAATTTTTTAAGCATAGATGGATAGCCCTTTTGAAGGGAAATACGTCGATATAGGGTTTGGCCTACTTTAGTTTGACAGGAGCGAAAAAAAAGCCAACGATTGGAATGAACATGGTTTGAATTAANAATTTATAATGGGAAAATAAATATGTTGCTTAACCAGCTTTTTTTGGGATGTTATTTTCATTTTCGTTACGGTACAAAAATTGTTTACAGTTACTTTAAACAAGTATTTTTGTATTTTACTTTATAAATCAGTTATATATTCTTCAATCTATATAAATCCCCCCTCTTAACCTTAAGGACGTCGTTGGCTAAAAGATGGAAGGAAATTGTCTTTTCCCCATTACATTATAGTAATAAAGTATGTCGTTATATCAAATAGAATATTGTAATCATAAAATACGTTACACATAAAATATTGTTTATACAACCCACTCCCGGCAAACGGTAATAGTTATTTGAGGACTTAACATTTCTGTTCTTTCTAATTATTAATTACACCCTACCTTTTTTGACACCAATAACTTATTTTTCCAACCAAATTGTTAATAAAGATTAGATTCAACAGAGTTCACCGAGAAAACATCACGTGTTTTATTTAATCCTAATGACCTAGAGTAAGTTCAACACAACATTTTCAACTAGTTTGGGAAGAAGCATTTCTCCGCCTATACTTTTTCTTTTAGTTTTTGCTGTAGAATGCGTTGGTGCAGGTAATTGTAGATACATTTTGAGACATTCTGTATATTTGAAGAGTAAAAAATTTGTTTCTTCTTAAAACTGATATTTATTATTATTATTATTATTATCTGGTGTCGGCGTC
>NW_019416388.1:631262-639385 GCF_000390285.2 Anoplophora glabripennis | reverse complement strand
TATTTTCTCTGTTGGGCAAATAAATTAAATTATTATTATTATTATTATTATTATTATTATTATTATTATTATTATTATTATTTTTATTATTATTATAAAATAAATAGAATTATGAATAGAGCTGTCATAATTGGCCGCGCACCAAAGGCGTGCGGATCATCAACATAAAATAAAGTGAACAATGATTATTCGTTGCCTACTGATGTAATATTTACTTAGTTAAAAAGTCTACTTCCAAGCTGGTCCGATATAGTAATTTCCAGTCGTGGTTGTATTTATTTCAGTAGGAATTAAATGTTTTATTATTTACTATATCAAATGGTCGGTTACATGCAATCAGTATGAAGATTAAATCAAACATAAACTGAGTCTTCTGGTTTTCGCCAGTTTTTTTATACGTACTGTTTAATACTTATTACTTTATGTTTATTAATATTTATTTTAAACGTTTTTATACATATACAAGTATGTATGTACTGAATTATATTATGGTTTATATTTTTTCAGTTAAAGAAAGTTTTGTTTATTATTTAATTTTCCCTATGACCACATTCACTTGAAATAACACGTGTTGAGTACGCTTTGTTGGACTTGCTACTGATAAAGCTGTGATGCTGACCGGAGTACATAATTTATTACTCCTTGCTTTTTTTATTAATTTTATAAAAAAATAAATTATCAAACATTTAAACGAAGGGGGCAGCTTAAATAACTCATTATTTTCCAGCTTTTAGAACTCATTATTTTTTCATAAAATTATTTTCTATTCCAAAAGATATATCTTTCCACTTGAATAGTCTTTACAGGTTAATAATTTTATAGCTACTTACCGGTAAATTTGTTTTGGTTTTTTAGTCAGTTTGCTGTTTTTTAGTACTAACTACGCTCGACATAATTACACAAAATTATTCATCAAAAGACAACTAAAATCGTAAAAGAAATCGTTCACGTCATGTTAGTATACTGCTGCCTCTGTTATATTGCGGATGTTGCGTAATTAATTCCTATCCCTTTGTGTTTATGGTGGTGTATTGTAGANAACGAAGGGGACAGCTTAAATAACTCATTATTTTCCAGCTTTTAGAACTCATTATTTTTTCATAAAATTATTTTCTATTCCAAAAGATACATCTTTCCACTTAAATAGTCTTTACAGGTTAATAATTTTATAGCTACTTACCGGTAAATTTGTTTTGTTCTTTTTTTAGTCAATATAGGTAGTATGAATTATTTGCTGTTTTTTAGTACTAACTACGCTCGACATAATTACACAAAATTATTCATCAAAAGACAACTAAAATCGTAAAAGAAATCGTTCACGTCATGTTAGTATACTGCTGTCTCTGTTATATTGCGGATGTTGCGTAATTAATTCCTATCCCTTTGTGTTTATGGTGGTGTATTGTAGACAATTCAATTTGTTGCTTTTTAATAAATAATGCGTACGTCTCTGTTTCGCGGCTTAGTTTCGACAGCCCTAATTATGAAAGTTTGGATCTTTTTTTAGGTAACATCAACAAATAATGTACTTCATTAACAATAGGACATAGTTTAACAAGAAATTGCTAAAGTAAAGAGTAAAGATAAAAAAAATAATATTCCCAGAACTATTCCAAGTCGACCTGAAAGTTTTAATAAGTATGCCTTTTTTTACCAATAATGTTTCACACTTAATAAAACTCTCTCTATATTAAAGTTTTCTAATCGAATCATTTGAAAGTTAAAAGAAGCTCAAATATTAATTTTTCATTCAAATGATATTTTTTCCTGCATCAGCATGAGTAGATAAGTTATAACTCAAAAAGTTAATAACAATATTCTACCCCGAAGGGAGCAGACAACCTATATCCATCCACTTTTTACCCCAAAGAGATGCCGATGGCCACTCTAACAACAATATCTCCTGAGTAAAAGGCACTTGCGTATTTTTTCCATGACCTACTTTAAGAGAAAAGGATTCCATTTCCCATTCTGGCCGCCCATTAAGGAAAAAAAGAAGTGGAAGTCCACATGATAAGTAGCGAACCAACCGGTAAACAACCATAAAATTTATACAATGATTAGTTCTCGACTCTCCCTATAATTTATGGACATAAAAACCAAAGAAAATCAAACCCGTGCGGAGTGGATCCATTAATTTATTGTCTCGGATGAGCCCCCTACTAGTACGGAAGAAAATTTTAAAGGGAACAAATTTCATAGATACGTAAATAACGTCTGCCAAGATTGATTTCAGGAGGGAATTCTTTATTTTCATAAAAGTATACTTTATTACTGGCTCAACAGTTTAACAATATATAATGAATTACGTTATTATATTACCCAATAAAAAAAATAGTTAAGTAGCGACGGTAGCTACGTATTCCGGCCAACTAGTTGGTAGGGAAGCGTAGCTATACAGGGTGTCACTTAACGAATGTTAAATACAGGGAGACTAGACAAAGAGCACGAACTCATACGGAAAAATTGACAAAATTTGTCAATGTAATAGTAGATATTACTTATAGTTTTTACCCCTAGGGTAGCTAGTGTTCCTTATAACTGACATATTTTCATTATTTATTGATTTATTTATCGAATTCAAAGTAGCCTGCATTAATTATTCTAAATTTTTAACACATCACAAAAACGACATGATTGATTTTTATTTCAAATTGCTGCTTACTCTATCTCCCCTCTACTATTTCGGGGTATCTGGGTCACTAGCGTATAATCTACAACCCAAATTATGTCGATTTAACCAAATTTGCTTCAATTAAAATTGTCGCAAAAAAAGTTACAGGGTGTTTAAAGTTTCTTTTCTTATTTCTTGTTTTCTCCTTAACTCAGAACCCAGCTAAATTTGCTGTCGCTTAGTTTCTCTTCATGAAGTATGCAGTGCTCCTATTAGGTTAAATCATACATTTTACTACAACCCTTTGTGAATATTCTTCAGTAGGTAACTCTTTTGTACGTTTAAATTTTTACAACTATCAGAAATAGGTAGAGAATTTTATTCTGCACAAAACATCCTATCAAAACCTATCAAAAGCCGAAATTATGCTCGGTTATCAAGATATTACAGAAAATATTTATTAACACGTACCCCATATTTTTTGGAAATAACTACGTATCCATTATAAACATAATAAATAACATAATTAATAACATAATAAACTGAAAGGTGGCAGTAAAAAAATCTACTAATTTATTATAAATGTTCTACGTTTCCCCCATTCCCTTCGACACATTTCCTTAAACGTTTTATGAAACTATTGAGAATAGAAAGCGATTTATACGTTCGCTAACTTGTCGTACGGCGTCTTTTATTCTATCCCAAAGTTCTTCTCCCGTATTAGGTGTTATAGAGTAAAAGTCTAACGGATTAAAATCCGGACAGCGAGTAGGCCAAGGAAAGCCACTACTTCGACCAATCCAACGGTTTGGAATTGCTTTTGCAGCTATATATTTTTTGTGTATAATAAAATTCTCTACCTATTTCCGATAGTTGATGTAAAAATTTAAACATACAAAAAAGTTACAGAAGAATATTCACAAAGGTTTGTAGTTAAATGAACCGTGTATAATTTAACCTAATAGGAACATATTCACTGCATACTTCATGAAGAGAAATGAAGTAACAGTAAATTTTGCTCAAATCGGTTAACTGGGTTTCTGAGTTAAAAAGTAAAAAAGAAATGAAAANCAATTAACAATAAAACAAATGAAATGGGTGGCCAAGCGAAAATGCTTCCACGGCTTGAAGAACTTCTACTTTATTTAAGAAGAGAAATGAGGTTCATGCACGACGGAACTCCACCGTATTTTTCTCGGCCAGTGCATGCATATTTAAATGTAGTTTTTCCAAATCGCTGGATTGGCCATGTAAGCATTTTTGCTTGTCCACCCAGAAGTAAGGACTTCAATCCTCTTGATTTTTCTTTTTAGTCTTAAATGAAAGATATAGTTTACAAAGAATCTATTGGTTCGTGTGAAGAGTTGTGCCAAAAAATACGAATCGCTGCCAGCGAAGTCAGACGCAATCCCAATATGTTGTTTCAAACCTGAAGATATCTCAGAAAACGTTGTGTAAAGTATATCAGTGTCAACGGTGGATTCTTCGAACAATTATTACTTTAAATCATTATTACGTATTTCATTTGTTTTATCATTAATTGTTGTAATAACATGAAGAAACACTTAGTTTGTTTCGCTTAATTTCTCGTATCATCAATTGTTTGTATACATTTTTTTTTGAAATTTTATTTTGCAAAGAGGATTTCATGTCAGAGCGCTTAATCATTATAATATCGGGGGGATCCTCTGAGGCGGAAGCCCGAGCAGCGTCATCAGCGAGTTCATTTCCAGCAATACCAATATGATTAGGGACCCAAAGAAATGTAACATTGAAAGAGTTTTCCATAAGATTTTTTATTGCCGATTGGATAATTTGAGTCAGGATCATTTGCGTACATGCTCGTTATACTTTGTAACACACTCAGCGAATCGCTAACAATTAGGAAAGTTTTGTTAACAGGTCTCATTTGGATATACAATAGAGACTGCCATATCGCATATTGTTCGGCAAAAAATATTGATGACATTTTATGCAAAGTCCATTTGAATACTTGACCATTTACAGCAAAGGCACAACCTACTCCACTATTTGTTTTGGAACCATCAGTGTAGATAATTTCTACGGGAGATGATTCATCTATAATTCTACGGAAATTTTGATGGTAAATATCTCGCGGAGTTGATGTTTTGTTGAATATATGTAAGTCCAACCTAACAGTAGCTGCTTTCACATTCCATGGTGGAACTTCGCTAGGACCTTCCACCATCACATTTGGGAGTTCAACAACCCCGATGCTTTCTAGGAATTCTTTGAACCGAACCCCCAATGGCCTCGTAATAGTAGGTCTACTAGAAAACGGGTTATCTGGTGAAGATAAAAAGTTGTGATTTGGGTGGTTGGCATTAGATAACACAGTGCTTATGTAGGAACTCATTAGTCTATGTCGTCTGACTGTTAATGATGGTATACCTGATTCTTCATATAGTTTCTGAATTGGACTCGTGGGAAACGCACCAATGCAGTATCTAATTCCTGCGTGATGGATTATATCTAGTTTACGTAATAAACTTTTGCGAGCAGACGAATAAACGGCACAACCATAATCGAGGCGAGATAGAATGATAGCATTATAAATTCTTATCAAGCATACAGGATCCGCACCCCATTTTGAATGAGCTAAGGTTTTAATTATATTTAAGGACTTGCGACATTTATCAACGAGTGAATTAATATGTTCGGACCATGTTAGTGCCTTATCGAAAGTGAGACCTAGAAACTTCACGGAGTTTACACACTTTATGACAATATCACCTGCGAACAGCATTGGGTCATAATGTGGTTTTCTGAGTCGGCAAAAATGAATGCAGTGCATCTTTTCTTTGGCAAACGTGAAGCCTATGTCCTCACCATTCTTAATGATGGAATTTATTGCTGGTTGTAGTTTTCGAGTGATTTCTCCCACTGTTTTACCCGAAAACATTATCGAAAGATCATCGACATAGAGATATCGTGATATTGAATCATGAATGTTTTCAGCAATTTCGTTTATAGCAAGGGCAAATAGGGAGCAGCTGAGAGTTGATCCCTGGGGGGTTCCATTTTCTAGAGTGTAAATCTCAGAATGAGTAGTTCCGATTCTGACACAAAATTTCCTGTCACTCAGAAAAGATTTTATGAGTAATGGGAGTCTACCACGTAAACCGTATTTATACATTTTTTGTAAAACACCATATCGCCATGTAGTATCATAAGCTCCCTTGATATCAAAAAAGACAGCGACACAATGTTTTCTTTTCCTGGAGGCATCTTGGATAGAATTCTCCATCGCAGCAAGATGATCCAACGTGGATCTACCTTTTCTAAAGCCAGATTGGTATGGCACTAAAGTATTTTCTTTTTCCAGGACCCACATCAACCGATTATTAACCATCTTTTCGAACAGCTTCCCTATACAACTGGTTAAACTAATTGGACGAAAACTCGTAGGGAAAAGAGGATTTTTTTTTGGTTTTATTATGGGAACAACTATAGCCTCTTTCCATTCAGCAGGGTAAGTATTTTCATTTCATATTTTGTTAAATATGTTTAATAATACGATTTTTATTTCAGTGGTTAGATTGTTTAACATATCGTTTACTACGGAGTCCAACCCCGGAGCACATTTTTTTGTCTCGTTTAGAGCAAATTCTAATTCCTCGATGGAAAAGAGAGAGTTGTATGATAGATCTTCGTTTGTATGAAAATTTAATGTTATTTCTTTTTCAGGTTTGGTATTCAGAAAGGAAGGATTATAATTTGCTGAGCTACTTGTTAACTGAAAATATTTAGCAATTGTCTCAGATATAACATATAGGTCTGTTGAATTATCGCCTGTGTCTGTGAGTATACAGAAGGGTACATTCGAACCACATTTGCCACTTATTGCTTTTACTTTCTTCCATACTTCACCAATGTTTGTGTTATACGATATTGTTATAGTATAATTATTCCAACTACTTCTTTTACTTTCTAAAATGATCTTTCTAGATGCGGCTCTTGCTTTTTTAAATATAATAAGATTTTCTACTGTGGGAGATTTCTTGAAGTGATTTAGAGCCGACTTTTTCTTTTTAATTGAGTTCTCAACTTCCGTATTCCACCAAGGTACTATACGCCGAAGAGGTTTTCCAGTGGATTTTGGTATGGCACTTTCTGCGGCAGTGATTATGCTATCTGTAATACTTTTGGCGTCATAATTCGATGGATGCACTAAATTATTTCGGAAATCTTGCCAATTTGCTCTTTCTAAGATCCACTTCTTTGGGGTGGATTTTATCGGCTCCTGGACTTCTGTTTCAATTAGAATAGGGAAATGATCACTATTATGAAGATCTTTAGAAATTTACATTTCACATCAGTATGCAACAGGATTGTTGCTTCAATCGATGAGTCTTCTTTTAATCCTTTGACTTTTTTAAATAATGCTCCAAAGTCTCTTTCTTCATTTTTTATGTTATTCATATCAAATCAGGATGTCACTGATGCTATTTGCCACTTAAAGAACTCTTCCAGTCTAGATTTTTATGGTCTCAATAGCTATATGATAAAGTCTTCTGCTGAGTCTTTAGTTGAGCCACTAACTCTATTATATAATAAATGTATTGAGGTGGGCATTTGGCCTGACCCCTTAAAAATTACTAAAGTGTCGCCTCTATACAAGAAGGGTAGTAGGGACACCGTGGATAATTACAGACCGATTGCCATAGTTCCTGTGATTGGAAAAATTTTTGAAATCATCATTAAATCTAGATTGATTACATATTTTGAAAATTTATCAGTTTTGTCTAAAGCTCAATTTGGTTTCAGGAAACATAAATCAACTCTATCCGCACTAATGCGGGTAGTTGAATCGGTGGTTGAGGGCCTTGATGAGGGTGCATATTCTACTGCTACGATGTGTGACCTCACAAAGGCCTTCGACTGTGTAAATACGGATATTCTTCTGATGAAATTGGAGTACTATGGCATTCGGTGTAATACATTAAACTTGATTTCTTCATACCTAACATCTAGATATCAATATGTTGATGTAGATGGTAGTAAGTCAGGTTTACTGCCTACTAGTAACGGTGTTCCTCAAGGCTCTGTCTTGGGTCCCGCTCTTTTTCTCATTTTTATAAATGACCTGCCTTACTATATTGGTGAGGATTTTTGTGTATTGTTTGCTGACGATACAACATTGCTTGCTAGAGGTGAAGTAGCTTTGGGCATTGATAGATTGGCTCGCGCTAGGGACTGGTTCACCTGCAATAAATTAAAGCTCAATGACTCCAAGACCCAAACTTTGACTTTTAGTTCCGATCGCTGGGATCCCACTTCGCATTGCAAACTCCTTGGTATTTATCTTGATACCAAGTTGAACTGGTCTCCGCAAGTTGATTTTGTCTGCTCAAGGCTGTCATCACAATTGTTTTGTTTAAGACAGTTAAGGAAAACACTAACCTGTGATACCCTTCGCGAGGTGTACTATGCTTTAATACACTCCCACTTATCATATGGGGTATTGCTATGGGGTAATTCCTCTTCA
>NW_019416388.1:618268-628307 GCF_000390285.2 Anoplophora glabripennis | reverse complement strand
AATTACACAAAATTATTCATCAAAAGACAACTAAAATCGTAAAAGAAATCGTTCACGTCATGTTAGTATACTGCTGTCTCTGTTATATTGCGGACGTTGCGTAATTAATTCCTATCCTTTTGTGTTTATGGTGGTGTATTGTAGACAATTCAATTTGTTGCTTTTTAATAAATAATGCGTACGTCTCTGTTTCGCGGCTTAGTTCTGACAGCACTAATTATGAAAGTTTGGATCTTTTTTTAGGTAACATCAACAAATAATGTACTTCATTAACAATAGGACATAGTTTAACAAGAAATTGCTAAAGTAAAGAGTAAAGATAAAAAAAATAATATTCCCAGAACTATTCCAAGTCGACCTGAAAGTTTTAATAAGTATGCCTTTTTTTACCAATAATGTTTCACACTTAATAAAACTCTCTCTATATTAAAGTTTTCTAATCGAATCATTTGAAAGTTAAAAGAAGCTCAAATATTCATTTTTCATTCAAATGATATTTTTTCCTGCATCAGCATGAGTAGATAAGTTATAACTCAAAAAGTTAATAACAATATTCTACCCCGAAGGGAACAGGCAACCTATATCCATCCACTTTTTACCCCAAAGAGATGCCGATGGCCACTCTAACAACAATATCTCCTGAGTAAAAGGCACTTGCGTATTTTTTCCATGACCTACTTTAAGAGAAAAGGATTCCATTTCCCATTCTGGCCGCCCATTAAGGAAAAAAAGAAGTGGAAGTCCACATGATAAGTAGCGAACCAACCGGTAAACAACCATAAAATTTATACAATGATTAGTTCTCGACTCTCCCTATAATTTATGGACATAAAAACCAAAGAAAATCAAACCCGTGCGGAGTGGATCCATTAATTTATTGTCTCGGATGAGCCCCCTACTAGTACGGAAGAAAATTTTAAAGGGAACAAATTTCATAGATACGTAAATAACGTCTGCCAAGATTGTTTTCAGGGGGGAATTCTTTATTTTCATAAAAGTATACTTTATTACTGGCTCAACAGTTTAACAATATATAATGAATTACGTTATTCTATAACCCAATAAAAAACTGTTAATAAGTAGCGACGGTAGCTACGTATTCCGGCCAACTAGTTGGTAGGGAAGCGTAGCTATACAGGGTGTCACTTAACGAATGTTAAATACAGGGAGACTAGACAAAGAGCACGAACTCATACGGAAAAATTGACAAAATTTGTCAATGTAATAGTAGATATTACTTATAGTTTTTACCCCTAGGGTAGCTAGTGTTCCTTATAACTGACATATTTTCATTATTTATTGATTTATTTATCGAATTCAAAGTAGCCTGCATTAATTATTCTAAATTTTTAACACATCACAAAAACGACATGATTGATTTTTATTTCAAATTGCTGCTTACTCTATCTCCCCTCTACTATTTCGGGGTATCTGGGTCACTAGCGTATAATCTACAACCCAAATTATGTCGATTTAACCAAATTTGCTTCAATTAAAATTGTCGCAAAAAAAGTTACAGGGTGTTTAAAGTTTCTTTTCTTATTTCTTGTTTTCTCCTTAACTCAGAACCCAGCTAAATTTGCTGTCGCTTAGTTTCTCTTCATGAAGTATGCAGTGATCCTATTAGAAGGTAACTCTTTTGTACGTTTAAATTTTTACGACTATCAGAAATAGGTAGAGAATTTTATTCTGCACAAAACATCCTATCAAAACCTATCAAAAGCCGAAATTATGCTCGGTTATCAAGATATTACAGAAAATATTTATTAACACGTACCCCATATTTTTTGGAAATAACTACGTATCCATTATAAACATAATAAATAACATAATTAATAACATAATAAACTGAAAGGTGGCAGTAAAAAAATCTACTAATTTATTATAAATGTTCTACGTTTCCCCCATTCCCTTCGACACATTTCCTTAAACGTTTTATGAAACTATTGAGAATAGAAAGCGATTTATACGTTCGCTAACTTGTCGTACGGCGTCTTTTATTCTATCCCAAAGTTCTTCTCCCGTATTAGGTGTTATAGAGTAAAAGTCTAACGGATTAAAATCCGGACAGCGAGTAGGCCAAGGAAAGCCACTACTTCGACCAATCCAACGGTTTGGAATTGCTTTTGCAGCTATATATTTTTTGTGTATAATAAAATTCTCTACCTATTTCCGATAGTTGATGTAAAAATTTAAACATACAAAAAAGTTACAGAAGAATATTCACAAAGGTTTGTAGTTAAATGAACCGTGTATAATTTAACCTAACAGGAACATATTCACTGCATACTTCATGAAGAGAAATGAAGTAACAGTAAATTTTGCTCAAATCGGTTAACTGGGTTTCTGAGTTAAAAAGTAAAAAAGAAATGAAAAAGAAACGTTGACACCCTGTAACCTTTTTTGTGACATTTTTCGTTTAAGCAAGTTTGGTTAAATCATTTGGGTTTAGATTATATCCTTGTATGTAACATTCGTTAGGTGACACTCTGTATATTGTCGCAATTGTACTGAACCGGCATTCATTAAAGTAATATTATTAAAGTAGAAAATAATAATAATATTCAGCATACATACAGTGCTATGCACGACCGGTCAGTATCTTGTAAAATCTATATTTTCTGAACTTTTTTGACTTTTCGTTTCAGTTATTTTGACACGCATTTCTTAATACAATAAAACATATAAACTATGGTACAATTTTATGAAACTATTTATTACCTTTGGATGAAGTGCAGGTTGTAGATCAAATAATTTGTGCCGGGGAATTCATAATTTACATGACCATCATCAGATTTTAATCCGTAATGAAAATATTTCAAGCATGAAGTTTGCCTTCTCTTTCCAATGTTTCGTGTGGTACTTATGGTTTTAACAAATAATGTGCAACACATTCACGACTATTGAATGTAGTCTCATTTGAAGAATATTTGGATATGTTGCAATCTTGTATGTCAGCTATAATCGACTTCATTTTTAACTCTTTCACAATTACACCTGATAGTTAAGATACAACTGACATTGAGAATATTCGTTCCTTGAGATTATAAAATATTAGGTTAGGTTTTTATTATTAAAAAAATCATAATGGATAAAAATAATGTATTTAATTATTTAGTAATAATTATTACTAGTTGTAGCGTTCTTGCCGAGTGTATGCTACTAGATTGTATTTAAACGAGGTATTAATTTTTAAGACATTTATTTCAGGACACACACAGGTATATATTTACAATGAACAAAAAAGGTATTCTAATAAAAACATGAATAAACCTACAGAGCGCGAAAAATACAAACGCATAGATTAAATTACTAAGGGAGCGAAAGATAAAAAATGTTCATTTACCACACTAGTTAATAACTAAACTAGCTAACAACTCAGTGACAGTGCTTAAACATAAATTATATAAAAATTAATAATAGTTATGGTTATTAAGCTTAACTTGGTTACACAGACACATATCCTTGTTAATTTAACCTACACTAGAGACAGTCAACACGATCGGCAATAGTTCTCCGATCTATTTTCTAACGATTCTGTGGTGTCTGCACTCATATGTGTCTACACCCGGGATTTCAGATAATGTTAAATAACACTTAAAACATAACTGGTATATCCTTGTCGGGTATGTGGTTACAGTGACCATAAAACTTATGAAACATTATTTCGTGTCCCAGTGAACTACCAATATTCATGCCCGTGGTGAAACGAAGACTGAGCATGATGACAGTAACCAAGAATCACTAAAATTATGTATTTATCTAATGAAATATGATTCATGGATGATCAAAAACGTATTTATTTTTATATGAGCGAGATTGACAATATTTTTGATAAAATAAAACTACAAAATATAGCAAACAGCCATGATAGGCTGAACACCAATTAGAGCGAATTACGTCACATCTATGTAAATGTCATTTTGTGTCATTTGTACTTCGACAATATCCGCAGTATTTATCTTCGTTTAAATATTTTTTGTTTCCAAACTATCGGTTGCTTAGTTTTGTGTTAGCAAAACCATAATCAGGAAACGTTAGGTACTTGAAAAGTTTCTAAAAGAAAGACAGAAAATAAAGCTTAACTGCTAGTTAATAAAACGCCAAGAGCGCTATGTTTGTGATCAAAAGTTTATCTATGCATAAATTGGTGCTGAAATACAAAGAACAGTACTGCGGCACATTTTTGAAAAAAAACTCGTGTTGACTAATGACGATGACACGAAAGTTGAAGAAGAGACGAAACTAACATCAAAGCTATTTTTGGCACGAGTTAAGATATAGCAGAGTGACGGCCTCACGAGCGTTTGAATTTAGTCGGTGCAAAACCATTGATGCAACTCTGATCCCGTTAATCATGGGAGGAAAAATCTCAGACGCATCGAACATGAAACGCGATGGAATGTTGGAGGATGAAGTGAGGAAAACTGTAAGTGCCAGTTTGGAGAAAAAATTTAAAAAATGTGGTATAATGCTTTGCAAAAACTATGCCACGATACCAGAATCGTCTGATGAAATCTGTGAAGACAGTATTATTGAAATGAAATATACCACGAATATGAAGACTTTTAAAAATTATGTGGAAAAAGGAAAACCGACACAGAAGTTTTATGTGCAGATGGCAGCTACAAATGTATTTAACAGGGCTTCAAAAATTTCGATGTAGCTGATTGCAACTACAATGCATATAAAAAAGTAGAAATAATTAATGTTACAGTTGATGACAACTATGTGTCAGATTTTCTCAATGTTTCAGTCTCTTCATTGAAAGATAATGTGTATCCATTATTATACCAAATTACAATTTGGGTAGATAAAATGTATATACTACTATGATAACTTTATATTTTTATTTAACTAATGAATCTTGCAACACAAAATATTAGCATCTTATGTTTATTGTTGACAAACATAGATGTGACGTCACGTAGACGCCATGACACCGGCGACCGTTTTTGCGTGAGTTTAGACTTAAAATTAAAATGTCAATATTTTTCTACTAAACCTTTTATTTTCTACAGAAATAAGATGTTTTTTGGAAATAGTAAATAGTTCCGAACATCATAGCACAGTTTTTCAAAATATGTCATCATACCTATTTCAGCATCGTGAATCTCAACTGCCTGTATGCAAATAAAGACACAGGAAATCTATATGGCTTTAGACATTTCAAAGATCCTTACATCTTGCTCTTGGTCGTCATTACCTGTGTCACCTGTCTCGTCACTATCATTTGCGTCTTCAGCCTCTTCACGTGCCCTATCACCATCACCTGCCACATCATCTATTTTGTCAACAAACTCGTCAACTGCATGGACATCCATGCATCCAGTATAACACACATTAGATTGCGAACTACGCGAACTTACACGACAAGATAATTGAAGAAAAAGTAACACTGTAAATAATTATGTATGTCCGACATAATTCCTTTTTTAATATTTATAATTTTAATTCGTCCTGATTATTTTCGGTCACGGAGTACGAAAAATTATACTTTGCGATTAAACTGACTATGAACTCTTGTGGCGAAACTTCACTAATACCATTACTATTAAATTTCAAAAGGACCAGATACATTTGTTTTCATAGCTTTGAATAATACCATTTGATAACAGTCGCAGCAGATGATCATTATCCACGTCCACTTTTAGTTGTTCGTCTCTGCGTAATTCTAGTGGCCACAAGAAAATAATTACTTAGTGTTTGCTCCGATATTACGCCGGAACAAAACACATTTAGGCATCGTATGAAATGCAAATAATATTTCATCTCTCGAATTAAGCCCACCTTTTATTAAACCCGGGCGGCGCCTCCTAGGGTTGCCGCTCGGCGTGGTGCTCCAAAGCCGAACAAAACGGCGGCAGCTCCTCTTCCGGGATAATATCCGGAACGCGAACGCACAAATTTAATTAAGGTCATCATAATTCATGTATGGGCAGCGAGGTTGCGTGATTGCGGGTTGCGTAGACGCCCCCCAAGGTAGAGAAAGTCATAACGTGTTAGGGGTGCGTCTAAGACAATAATTTAATGGGCCCGTCCCTGATTTCCCTTGGTTTTTATGCCCGCTAAAACGGTATGGTTGTAAATAAGATGAAATTATGGGAAATAAACATGTTGGCTGATATAATACACCACGGTCGATAATTTTTGAAACCAAAAAAAATTATAGTAGGATGAAACCCAGTGGAAAAGAAAGAGAATATAACAGCAATGAAAGGAAAAATAATTTACGGGGGATCTGAGGTCGGGAAGGGGAAGGGGGTGAGTTTTTAAGGGTAAAAAACGGTTTCCCTTGATTTCCGGAAAAACTACAAGTCTTATGGAAAAAAGTTAAATGGCAAAGTTGTAGGTAATAAAAAGATCTACAACTTTTGTATTTACACTTTTTTCACATAACCTCAAAATTTATGTGAAAAATTCAAATAACCAAGTTTTTGGTTTTTTATTTTTATCTTTTACAAAAAAATTTTTTTTTCACGAAATTTGGTGAAAACTTACCTATTTATGTCCCAAACACGCTGTAATTTTTTTGATTTGAAATATTTATTTTTTCACCTTATTTTTACTTAATATCGAAAAAGCACCCTAATTTTCAATCGAAAATTCTCACGTCAAAATATCTGCTTTTTTAAAAACGTCGGTGGGCTTTTTCTTCGTTGAAATCTCTACTTTCTGATGGTGTAAAAAAAAATATACATTACTATGGTAAGTTTTCTCAGGAAATGCAAAGAAACGAAAGAAGATTCTACAACTTTCTCAAAATATTGTAGATGTCTTATTAAATATTAACTTTATTAACTTATTTGGTTGTTAATTATAATAGTATATTTCGACTTGTAATTTTTTTGTTTATCAATGTAACATGGAATCTTACGTTTTTCGAGTAATTAAAGTGTAAATTTTAATAAATAGCTCAAAATTGTACATAATGATTAGAAAAAAATTTTCGGATTCTAGTTCGTTTCTTTGCATTTCCTGAGAAAACTTACCATAGTAATGTATATATTTTTTTACACCATCAGAAAGTAGAGATTTCAACGAAGAAAAAGCCCACCGACGTTTTTAAAAAAGCAGATATTTTGACGTGAGAATTTTCGATTGAAAATTAGGGTGCTTTTTCGATATTAAGTAAAAATAAGGTGAAAAAATAAATATTTCAAATCAAAAAAATTACAGCGTGTTTGGGACATAAATAGGTAAGTTTTCACCAAATTTTGTGAAAAAAAAATTTTTTTTTTGTAAAAGAAAAATAAAAAACCAAAAACTTGATTATTTGAATTTTTCACATAAATTTTGAGGTTATGTAAAAAAGTGTAAATACAAAAGTTGTAGATCTTTTTATTACCTACAACTTTGCCATTTAACTTTTTTCCATAAGACTTGTAGTTTTTCCGGAAATCAAGGGAAACCGTTTTTTACCCTTAAAAACACCCCCTTCCCCTTACCTACCTCAGATCGCCCGTAAATTATTTTTCCTTTCATTTCTGTTATATTCTCTTCCTTTTCTAATTGGGTTTCATCTTACTATATTTTTTTTTCACTTTTTACCAATTTTGAAGGCTTAAGCACTGGTCTATAAGTAAATACTACTGGGGCAACTGATATGATGTAGGATCCGTTTACCACCTCTTCTGTTTCCAAAAAGTATTGCACAATTTCAAGTAACTAGCCTGTAATGTTCAGGTCTTTTATTTTAAAAAATGAATCGTTTACAGATTCCAAGTAGTTCTAAATTCTGAAATCGGCTAAAATTTTTCGATTTTTCGGGACTTCTGTACCTCAGTTGCGTGAAATATAGAAAAATCAATGTAATTTCAAATATGGTAATTTTAAATACCGCTGAAGTTATAAATTGACACGATCCATTATTGTTAATATCTATATTGACGAAAGGTGAAGAATTAATACTTAAAAATATTACGTCTGCCTAAATTAGTTATCCAAGTCGAGGGTTTAGTGAGATAAAAATCAATAAGTAAAAAAACACTATATGTATTTCTAATCATTGCCAACATTTCGATGTTATTTTACACCATTTTCAGGGCTCAAAAATACAAACAAAAATGTTTTATAAATTCGTTAAATGTTAAAATAATTTTTCTAAAAAACACAATTCAATTATCACAAAATTACAAACAAATACATTTAAAATTATATATTATTGATCCTTGATCACAATTACCACCAATAGTAGGGGACCCCAAGAGGGGATTTTGGGAGTTACTCAAGCGCAGCAGATTAACATATGGGGGATACCTTGCACCCTGTTGAGTACCTCCACCATATCTAAGTCCTCTATATAAGGCCGCGCGTGTAGGGCAGCCAATCAGAATAGTAAAAAAAAATCGATAGTTGGAAATACTCGAGCGCGTCAGATTAAGATATGATGGGTTAATTACATGCTGAAAAGTGTGCATTTCAATAATCTGACGATTTGAGCGTGACGTAAGGCAGTCGGAAGGTCACAAAGTTGCAAAAAAAAACGTCACCTCGACATTCTCGAGCGATTTTTTTTTATTTTGAAGGAAATAATTCAAGGATAACGCGAAAAATATAATCTGCCGATTTCCACAAGCCGAAGTAACAAAAATCGTTAATAAAGTTTAGCGCGTGCAGCTGCAGGGAAATACATGTTGTTTTGAAACTCGGTCAGGAAACTCCGGGAGGTGATTATATGGATTAAAATAATAGCAGTATGTAATGAAAATTTTTTTAGAATTGTCAATTGTTCGCAAGTTACAGCTTGTCGAAGTTATTATTTTTTTATTTTTTTATTTAAATAACTTATTTAATTCATACTCGATTAGTCTCGCATTTGGCACACCCACTAAGTAGATGAAGCTCTATTGGACCAGTCAGAGAAAAGTTTCATTATGCGCCGCTAGAGGGCACTTTACCTAGAATTCAAAATTTGTTTGGTTCATAACTTTTTTCTCTTGCTAGACATCACAGAAATTTAAACATTACTGAAAAGAGAAACAATATCAGAAAGAAATATGTACTTGTTTTTCATGTAGATAAATGTAACCGTTTACCAGGAAATCGCTATTAATGTGTTATTAAACATCAAATTTTTGATCATTCTCTCTGTAATTATGTACAGGGTGTCCCGAAGTTAATGCAACAAAACTTGGTCATAGATTCTTAAGACAAATTTAGGAGACCCGTTTTTTTATTTTTGCCAATAAAACGATAAAAAACTAAAAATATCGTTTTTTATTAACCTTGGCCATATATTTTTTTTACCTCTTATTTCTTTATCATCTGTAATAGTAGGGGAGCCCAGAGGGCTAAATGCGTCTTTACTCCAGAAATTTGAAGACCTATTGGATCGCGAAGATTATATGCCAAAAAAAAATTATGTGATGTATACCTGTTTAGTGGTGGGGGAAGCGTGTATAAATTTTTAAAAATGTAAAAAAAATAGTTACAAAAAATCTTCAAGCGCATCAGTGTTCGATAACGTGTACGATCTACGAACTCCTGTTTACAGAGAGATATTAGTCTGACGAATCGCTAGTTGCAGGTAGCTGTATTACGAGGTAGAAATTGGGAAAAAAATCAGGTATTATTAAAGGGATTTTGTTTTCTGCATGTAATTAACTTATTTTGTTTAAATCTGATGTGCTCGAGTTTTTTGAGGATCGATTTTTTTTACTAATCTGATCGACTGCCATAGGCGTACGTCACTATATTGAGGGACCCTATTTGGTAAAAGTACTTAACATAGTACAAAGATGCTCCCCTAATATTAAACTGCTCAGCTCAGGTCACATACAAAATCCCCGCTTGGGCTCCCCTACTATAATTTTATCAGAGAAAGAGATTACCGAAAGTATATATTATATGTGTTATATGTATTATAATTAAAATAAATAGATTTACGTGTGCAGAAAATAAAATAAAACTTTTTTTTTACAAATTTCAACAAAATTTGTTATTTGTTTTTATTTGCATGTTATTTTCCGTGCTTTTTTTTTTCACATTCAGTGATCTATCTATCTATCTATCTATCTATCTATCTATCTATCTATCT
>NW_019416388.1:609362-615672 GCF_000390285.2 Anoplophora glabripennis | reverse complement strand
TTTTTTTTTCAAACCGTCAGATTAAGAAAACCCCTCCAAATAATCGTCAGATTATGGATCAGCACGACCAGGGCATCAAACTGAACCATCTATATGAAAATCTGACGCGCTCGAGTATTTCAAAATGGCAATTTTTTTTTGGATTTTCAAAAAGCTGCCACGAGTTTGCGTCACATCCGAATCGTCAGTCTTTTGAATGTGAGCTTTGTTCGGGTTCACTTAACATCCCCTCTGAATATCTGACGCGCTAGAGTAATTTTTTTTTTCCTCATTTTTAACCTTTCCGTACGGCCGCCCCCACCATCCAAATCGGCAGATTAACATATCTCCATCATCGGAGACACGTAGATCATATACACTATCAATATCTGACTTGCCCGAGTATTTCCATGTCTGTTTTTTTTTACATTTTTGAAAGCCTGTAGACGGTTCCCCCACCGGTGACAGGGTATACATCATATAACCTTTTTTTTCTTTCTACCATCTAATCTTCAAAATCCAATAAGTCCCCACGAAGCTCGAGTAAATCCCTGTTTAGCATCGTGGACTCCCCTACTACCGAAATTTCATGTGCCTTTGTCCAACTCAAATTTCATCAAATAACCTTTTTGAGAGAATAAGTTGATACCCAAGCAATTTGGTTTTGTCAAATTCAAAATGATGATTGAATTCTCTTGAATGTTCTACAAGTGCCGTTGGATGTAAATTATTAAATTTTTTAAATTAATTTTTTAAATCCTTTTCATGTTCTGATATACGTGAATTAATATATCTACCTGTTTGACCAATATAACTTTTTTTTACAGTTTCCACGATGTATTCTATAAAGAACATTAGATTTAAATTTGAAAGGAGTTTTAGTTTTTAATTTATTATAAAATCTACTGAAAATAGTATTTTCATTCTTAAAACCTATCTTTTCATTATTTTTTGGGGCCAATATCCTAGAGTAAGTATGCCACTTGGTGGTAATTGTAACAGGATCAATTATATATAATTTTAAATATATTTGTTTTTAATTTTGAGGTAATTGAATTGTGTTTTTTTAGAACCTTGAGGATGGTGTAAAATGACATTGAAACGTTGGCAATGATTTGACATAAAATATAGTGTTTTTTCTTACTTATTGATCTTTATCCGACTAAAACCTTGACTTGCTTAAAAGTATTACTGAAAATGACGGATGTAGAACTTCAGTGTAAACCACTATAAATAATGTACCATTTAAAATTAAGAATACGTAAGACGAATACAATCCTCACCCAAGTCGATTATTTACTTTTGCATTTTGCATGTTTTGTAGAAGAAAAATAGATTTAAAAATATTTATGTCGACTCATTTTTCTTGCCGCTTTTTATTTGTTGTTATCCGCTGCGCTTGAAAAAAGCTAGAGGTATGATAACATAAAGTTATTATTATTCAGTAAACCTTAGCCACTAAATGTTTAAAATCTGTTCTTTTCGTAGAAAACACTTATTTGTGGAAACAGTGAGCTTAATGCAATTCTCTTTCTTAGAGGAATTTTGACATTAATAAGGTCTATGTAACTACTGATTTCAGTCTTTTTAGACGAGACATCCTCTTAACGTTCAATGTATATTTTGCTGAATGTATGTATACAGGTTGCTGTACACGAAGTCTTAAGGTCCAGTTTCACTGAGGCTGGTCTAGCAAGGCTAGTGCAGCCTGGCGGGTTCAAAACGTAGTGTAACAAATGAGTATGAACTCATATTAGTCCAGATTGTATCGTCGCTCCCGCTAAGAACATGATTCTCATTCGATTTTTTTTCATAATCTTACTAAAAAAATGACCCTTGAAACATATCCGCATGTTGCTAGACGTTACTAATGGTCAAAAATTGTTTAAACAATTTTTTTAATTCGTAATTTTCGATTGTTTCGCTCGAAATAATTTTTTTTTAGATGTAGAGTATATACTTCGAATGAGTGCGAGAGAGACGCAGTATACGGAGGCGGTCAAGAGCGGCCGAGAAACGCGGCACGCGCTTTATTAACAATAAAAAACAAGTCTTCAGAATAAAATATGCCGGCGTAACTCTTCGGATTTTTGTTAGGGAATGTTCAAAGATTATTTAAGAATATTGGCAACACTAAAAATTGACGTTGAAAATTGTTAAAAACCCCTTTTTTAGCAAAAAATCGTTAATATCTTGAAAACTGTAGATTTTAGAGAAAAGTTGCACAGGAAAAAATCGAAGATTACGAATTTGTTTAAAAAAATTGTTTAAACAATTTTTGACCATTAATAACGTCTGGCAACATGCGGATATGTTTCGTTTCAAGGGTAATTTTTTTAGTAAGATTATGAAAAAAAAATCGAATCGCCTTTAGAGTGCATCTTTCTTATAGCTCGTCCTGGGAAAGGCTGATATTTTTCTTGAAGTGCATTAATATTATTTTTTTCTTATTAGTTAACACACCTTTGTACATATCCTAATTTTTCTTATTTTTAGATATCCCCTTATAGTTAATCATAAGTAATTTAGCTCCTCTTCCAATAATTGTTCTGGCTCGCAGATACGTAGTACTACATACAATACCTGGCTCTTAGATTGAATATTGGTGAGATCAAGTGTTTAGTTGCCAATTATGTGAGTTAAATTTCTATAAACGCTGTGTTCTATAGTGCCATATTTTTTCTCTTGGCAAGCATATCCAGAAATGGAAAGGAAAACTCCTTAGCGAACCCTATATCCGAATACACTATTATGGTTCAGCAATCAACATAACTGTACCAAGATTGTAACTTTAGAGTTACCGATTGCAGGGCTATATTATCGAAAACTTGCAGGTAGGTATTAATTACAGCTGGGGATAAGCCATATACCTGCCTCTTTAGATTGTTTATAAAGCTGATTCTTGAGAAAGGGAAAGGTTCATCCGGTGCACCCTTTTGCCAGATCTACTACATTTTCATCTCTGTCTCCTGCGACGAGCCTTCTATGGAGTTCTCGTGAAAAATTACACCAATCATAGACGATGAAACAGAATGTTGCGCTTTAATGTGATCTTGATATTATCGTTTTAGTAATTTTTAATTTTACCGAAATTTAATTGCCAACATGAAGGAAATAAAATTACTGTTCCAAATAATTACTGGTCACGTGGCTTGTAATCATTTATGAAGGCTATGTACTAGCCACTGAAGCAGAATATTTCGGAGATGTATGCTTATACAGTTTACACCAACCATCTTTATCGGCTCTTTGTGCAAGTATCCAAATGAGTAAAATCTTTACTTAGAAGATGCAGAAGTACATATTCACTAATGTTTAGTTAAATCTGTAAGTATATATTGCTACAAAGCCAATTATAATTAGAGTCAGAAATTATTTATTATTTCTTCGTCTAACAACCGCAAAAATAGCTCTTTTATTATCTAACTTTAGTATTGTAGGCAAGAACTTGTCAGTACTGTATAATCTTTGTACCTACCTACCTTCGTACCTTTTGAGAACTAGCGAGGAAATTAATATTTTATTTGTTTAACTTGGTTTATTACCATAATTTTTGTAATATGTAAAATGTACTAGTAGAAAAAATTAAGGGAACAAAAAATTTTCATTAATCTTTTAGTGATTTCCGAAAAGCTGTATCTTAGTGAAAAATGGTCGTATCGAGATAAAAGTCATTTTAGCTATGGTTATAGAGCAATCAAAAGAATACCTCGAGAAAAAAGTAAAAAAATGTTTTTTAAGGACTGTCCATTTTCTCAAACTCAATCAATACAGAGGTCAGTTAGCTTATTTATTCAACTCCAGTTTGATTTTTTAAATGTCTTCATGTGACTGACTATTGGTTGCCGAGATATCGATGGTTGAACAACACTTTCGTCTTTAATCATCGATATCTCTGCAATAAATTATTGCACAGTAAAACGTGAATAAAGCCTCTACAAGTACCTGCCATGGTTCCTTGACTTCAATTTGAAAAAAGTGCAAAAAGATGACACAGATTTTTAGAAAGTCTACAACTAATTTACAAATAGTTTGAAAAAACTTATCTTGGGAGAAATTTTTACACCTCAACTACAAAATTTTCAAAATATTTTTGATTTCTTTTTTGGAAAATTTGTTGGACATTTAAGAAAGTTTTCTAGTAGTTTCTGACACGACTTAACAGCCACACAAAAAAATATTGTTTTTCGGGTCTGAAGATCAGCATATGTCTACTACATGTTTTTGGGGTCGCTTAGTCCGAATTCGTGACCCATTTAACCCCATCACATCAGGTTTTACCAATAACCCGGTATAAACTCATAACTCAAGCTGTCAAGTCCTATTACATACAACGATCATGTAAAGGGAGCTGTGCACCCATAATAACCCTATAATTCTATACATTCCATCCTCCTAACCCCGTAACCATATAATCCCGTAACCCTGTAACCAATAACACCAATAACCACGTTACTCAGTGGTTTGACTTCATCTCTCATCGCGGTATATATCAGGGTTCTATAAGCAAAATATATTTGACCCTATAATCCGCCAACCCCCCTAACCCCATAACTCTACTTGTGTTACCTAAAATGTACGAACGTAGAGTTGCAGCGTGAGTCACTGAGCGAGCGACTTTCGCCTCAAATCAAAGCTGCCTGACCATGATTAAAAATTAAGTATACAAATCTTTGAAAAAAGCTATTGATTAATTTTTTTCCCAAAAAGGAGTAGTTTTGAAAAAAAATTCTTCTGAAACATAAGTAACTTTGCAGAAAATATCGAAAATCAATCTTATGTCTATCGTGGACGACATTCAGTTTGGGATATCAACTTTGCACTTAATACAATTAAATAAAGATTAGTATAATAACTATAGTACGTAAAAGGCGAATCGTACAGAGCAACTTTTCCAAAAGAAAAAAAAAAAAGAAAAAATGTCTAAATCTTTGTATGCGTATAAATGGTGGCTACTTTGAACAGCCACTATGAGATCATTATTTATTTGCATTCATGTTTCCCTAATTTAATTTTTGTGTCAAAATAGTAATTTTGACAGTAGTCAATGATTAAAATTACAAATTTCGAACATGAGAGTAACTGAGTCTTATCAAGAATACTTTTTTTTTTGTAGTAAATAATTTACTTAATCTAAATTTTATACATAAAATTCTTTTCTTCCATTGGCGTAGAAGTTCTACCCCACTGGATTGATTTTACTCATAATTTTGATATAGGGTTTATTGTTTCCTATAGAGCGGTGCCAACTTACCAAATTTTAGCAAAATTGCATAAGGTATTTTAAAAATTAAAAAAATTATAAAAATTGCAACTTCAGGGCCGTATATCGCCCAAACGGAGGAACTTTGAACTATGGTAAGCTTAGTTAAATCGACTTATTTTGAGTCAGACTGTATCTGGTGGAGGAACACCCTGTATATCTAATGCAAAATTGTGAGAAAGTCGAGAAAAATTCTTCCTTTTCATTTTGATAACGATTACGTAATGTTTAGGAGCAATAACCTTGTTCTTTTAATTGCTCTCCAAAACTTTGATCACTTGGAACAGAAAAACGGATTTAGAAAAATTTTCATCGAAGCCCATGATAGGTTCTTGGATTTACTACTCTTAATAATTTCTCGCAGAGTATCGGTGACAAAAGTGTTATTTTTCATGCAACAATTGACATCTCGGTAACCAATAGTAGTACGGAGACTTTTCGAAAATCAAAATGAAGCTGAATAAATAAGTTAACTGATCTCTGTATTGATTGAGTTTGAAAAATATTCCTGAGTCCATGTCCTAAAAAAAAATTGGAAAATTTTTTTCACGACGTATTTCTTTTGATTGCTCGATAACCGTAGCTCAAAAAAAATTAGATCTCGAAACTACAGACTTAAAGCTTCAAAATGCTTTCTTTTTTACCTCGATACGACCATTTTTCACTGAGATGCACCCTTTTGAAAAATTCATGAACATATTTTGTTCATTTCATTATTTCCAGTAGTGTAGTATTACTAATATCTATAATTTTAAACTATAATCTCGTTCATTACCTTTAGTATACACTTACATATTATAATTTTATGGTAACAAATTTTAGATAGTTTATTTATATATATTGTTATGATTATATGTGTGTACGATAGTATATGTTAGCGCCAAAATAAAATTTGCTTGTTGTGATATTAATTTGGTTGGATTGGTGTATTGTGTATTGTATATCTTCGCCCTACCTAGCTCTAGACTCTATCTCCGTAGTCGGTTCTATGCTTTAGCAAGAAACCACACCAATCACAGCTATAAAAACAAAAGGTTTAGTAATAAATGAATTTATTATTTTTTTGTT